>NC_083560.1:21954974-21996479 GCF_019925205.1 Metopolophium dirhodum
TTTGTAATTGATATTAATTAATCTGAATACTTACTTCCGGATTGAACATTTGGGTCAGAGATGAAGACGCGCGCGCTGCGGTTTTATTTCGCGGAAGAATAAAATTGATGATTTTCCGCAGTGGCCTTGTTGCGCGGGGGCGGGGGGGGGGGGGGGTGGTTTATAAATTGTTTATATAAGAAATTATCCGAGTATTTACACTTTATTATTATTTGAAAACCAATCATAAAATCGGTAAATGTAATACACTAATACACAAATTAACTAATACTAATTCAAAATAAAAATGGACGTTTAGTTTAAACCAATAACTCGTATCATAAATATACTTTAACCCCCCCCCCCCCCCCCCCCCAGAAAAAAAAACTGTATCTACGCCACTGGATTTACGTAAGTTTTTTTCCTCCTACTCTTTTGACGCGATAGACTTAAAATAAATAACATATTTAGTGGCGGGCCAGCCGGTAGCCGCCTGCAAACGCAGAGTAATTTTCAATAAATCCCGTTGTTTTATAGGTGTACAAAATTATTGTGATACTATGGAAAATACCTTCAGGGCGCACAGTGGGATGAAACACGAATTTAGTGTGCCAAAAGTACCATTTTTTTAAACTAAAAAATTATTGATTTTTTTTTATTAGTAATTTATCGTTACAATATTCTGACGCTTAAACCAGAATTTCAAAAGAATTAATTAACATACACCTGACTTACAGCTGTTTGTATAAAATATAAACATTATTTGATTGATATTTTTCAAAGTTTGATACATTTTTATATTATTTAATTTTCACACTTCAACGATAAAAAATAGAAATTTTTACACAGTTATTACATTGTATACCTACCTACACGTAACAACGACATATTATTATTTTATTTAATTAATTTTTTTTATCGTAATTGCTATATTATGTTGACGTTTTAAGTGTTTTAGTGATTTTTGAACTTTTGATGAGTGATACCTTATAATTTACGCAGTTTTACCAACTATTCATTACATCCATATTTTAAAGGAAATTGATAGCTGTTTTTCAATAATATCCACGATATATTTATTTAACAGAAAAACCATTTTTTGTAAATGACTGTTGAAACTGAATTGCAACAAATGTTTAATTACAATATGTATGTATTGAATAGTTGGTAAATTGCGTAAATTTCAGTATCATTTCTCCAAAGTTCTATAAAAACATTAAAACACTTAATATTTAATTATTTAATCAACATGATATATAACAAATACAAAAAAAAAAAAATTATTAATATTTCATTATTAATATTTCATTATTACATTTAAGCCAATTATTATATAACGATTGTATAAATAAAAAATAAAATTTATTCATTTCAAGTGAGAAAACTAAATCTTTACAGTAATACGTCATATTTATAAAGAAAACTATTTTTGTAAATTACTGTTGAAACTGAAAGCAAAAAATGTTTATAATTTGAAACAGCTATCAATTTCCTTTACAATATATTGTAAATAATGAATATTTCGCAAAACTGCGTAAATTTAAGCATCACTCCTCAAAAGTTCAAAAACCTCTAAAACACTTAAAATGTCAACATAATATAGCAATTACGAAAAAACAAAAATTAATTAAAATAAAAATAATAATATATCGTTGTTACGTGTAGGTATACAATGTAATAACTGTGTAAAAAAATTCTATTTTTATCGTTGAAGTGTGAAAATTAAATAATTTAAAAATTTATAAAAGTTTGTAAATATCAATCAAATAATGTTTATATTTTATACAAACAGCGGTATAAGTCAGGTGTATGTTTATTCATTCTTTTGAAATTCTGGTTTAAGCGTCATAATATTGTAACGATAAATTATTGATAAAAAAAATGTAAGTGAGTAACATTATGTTATTATGTTAGTGTAGCTTAAACATTTATTTTACTATAGATACGTAATTATAATTTTTGAGCGGATCAAAGAATTTATTGGTTTTACAATGATGTGTGTTTTATTATTTTTATTTTTAATTATACTACTATACCTACTGAGATCACTGAGACAGTTAATATAATATATTTTATACAATATTTTAGATTATTATCGATTAGCGATAATACATATTTTGTATACAGGTATTTCATATAATATTTATAATGTAGCAATGTAAGTAAAATAAAACTAACATTTTTGTTCGGGAAGATTAATTTTTCCCTGGCGGAATCGATAGGTTGATTTTAGACTACCTGAACTGGCGGAATCGATAAACCTTATCCCCGAGTATTAAAAGGTCTGGCGGAATCGATGAAACCCCGTTTCAAGCAAATGTAATCAAAATCGGTCAAGCCGTTTAGGAGGAGTTCAAATAGGTACAGAAGTAGGGTGAAATGGCCGCTCCTGGATACCCCCCGCTTCACCACCCTCACCACCTATACTGCGCTTTATCGCGCTTGATCGCGCTTGATTGATCTTGATAACCCCCCGCCTCACCCCCACCGATACCTAGGCAATGTTGGCCGAGCTTGATAGCCCCCGCCTCACCTCCTACCAATACCTACGGCATGACCACACCTCCCCCCCCTATACATCGGCAACGTTGGCCACGCTTGATAACCCCCCGCTTCACCATCTACCAATACCTATACCAATACCATGACCCCACACCCACTCATACCTGGGTAACGTTAGCCACGCTTGATAACCCCCCCGCCCCCCCCCACCTCACCACCACCCTATACCTACGTCATGACCACCCCACACCACCCATACATCGGTAACGTGGGGCATACCGTGCTAACCACCCCACCTTACCATCTACCAATACCTACGGCATGACCCCCACCCCACTCATACCTGGGTAACGTTAGCCACGCTTGATAACCCCCCCGCCCCCACCCATACCTGGACAACGTAAGCCATGCTTGATAACCCCCCCCCACCTCACCACCACCCTATACCTACGTCATGACCACCCCACACCACCCATACATCGGTAACGTGGGGCATACCATGCTAACCACCCCACCTTACCACCTACTATTACCTACGTCATGACCACACCACCCCACACATACATCGGCAACGTTGGCTACGCTTGATAACCCCCCCCCCCCTCACCACCACCCTATACCTACGTGATGACCATCCCACCCCACCCATACATCGGCAACGTTCGCCACGCTTGGTAACCCCCCACCCTCACCTCCTACCAATACCTACGGCATGACCACACCTCCTCCCCCCCCAAACATCGGCAACGTTGGCCAAAATTGATAACCCCCCGCCTCACCACCTACCAACACCAACGGCATGACCACCACACCCCACCCATACCTGGGCAACGTTAGCCACGCTTGATAACCCCCCCCACTACACCTCCACCCTAAAAAGCTTGAAAATGTAATACAAGGCGCCTACTTTATTGTTGTAATAGAATTAAAAAAATTTTAAAAATCCTTAGTCACAATTTTTTTATGAGCATTTTAAAGTTCATATCTTGAAAAACCACAAAATTTAGCAAATTATTTTGAGTTAAGAATTCATAAAAAAATTTCTTTTTAAATCTAACATTTGAAAATTTAATACAAGATTACTTATAGGTTAGTCTAGCTTTACTAAAAATAAAAATATTTACAAGCAAATTAAATATTTATGAGTGTTTGAAGTTCATATTTTTACAACACTTTTATTTCATTTCTCAGGTAGCGGCTTACTAGTTACTATGGCTCACAATAATATCATCAAATATTCTTCGTAATATGTTATGTATAACATAAATTATTTTATCGGACATAATATTATTATCAATAGTCATTAAAACTATTTAAAACAAATTGTGATCGCACGCAAGTATTTTCAAATTTTCATAATAATTGGAATATTCTTACAAGGTAGGTACATTGTAAATATTAATATTAAAACTTTTTTAAATCATTTATATTGGTGCCTATATTATAAATATAAAAAAAAATATATTTAGTGTGTGTATTGTGTATGTTGTGAGAGAAGAAGTTGTACACCAGACCAAACCAAACCGTCACGTCTATCCGTGGGACTATAAATATGGAATAAAAACTTTCACGTTATTTGTAATTTGTACGACGCTGTAACGCACAATACTCACAATTAAGTATCAGTTTTTATAATATAACATAGTATAACATAATACAAATTAACATAATTTATTAATTTGCAAATATATGGGTCGCTAATAACATATTACGTAGACAACACTTGCCTATTATTCTCTGATACATTATGGTAATTTGTATATACTAAAGCATCTACTGGGGTAAGCCAAATTATTTCAAATTCATACATTTTTATGTATTACTTAAGTCTTGTGTCGATACAATTATCTGTTTTTCAAATAAGAACCTTCGCTCTTTTACTGTAAATTATTTAGGGAAAAAATACTGTTGTCAATTCTATAGTATTATACTATTAGATACTCTGCATATAAATAAACCGTATTTTCAATAGAATATTTAAAGAAAATATGTAGATCGTTTAGTTAGAAGTTTATTTAGAGATAATATAATAGAAAATTTAAATAATTTAAAACCATTTTATTCAAACATTCTGTCGTATACACCGATCACAAATAAACGAACAAATTAATTATAATAAGCTAAAACTTATATTAAAACATTGACGTCCAGTGGCGATCAAAGTGGCTTAATACAAAATTCCCAAAATCAAAAATGTAGAAAATACTTAACACGTGTTCATGAATTATAAATTAATATGAATATAATATATACAACAACCAACAAGGAGACCATGCATAAGCTAATATATTCTCAAATGTGATGGCATATCAAATATTACTGCCTCATAAACATTCACTAAACTTCTCGGCCATGGTTCCAAGATCCAGGTATTGGTTTTAGGGTCATAGATTTCTACAGAGTCCAAAAATTCATCAGATCCGCCAATAACATAGAACAAACCCTTAAATGTCACAACACCTATATTGAAAATTCAATTTAAATTCAATAAGATCATTAGAAAGATTTTCTTAAAAAATTAATATTTATAGTTACTTGAATTGAATCTGGACAAGTGCATATCTTTGATAGGAGACAAAACTTTAGTAAATGGTGAATAGGTCTCAACACTTTTAAGATACACTGAACTTCCGAGTTCCTGACAGGCACCACCAATAGCATACATTACACCGTCTAAGACTCCTATAACAGGGGCACGGCGTTTTGTAGACATTTGTGTGACTGGTGTCCACGTGTCAAGGCTGGGATTATAGCATTCAAACCAGGGTCCCCTCTCTCAGTAGACATATTAGATATTAATCGCCATTCTTGAATACTCCTGTCAAAAACCTCTGCACTATTTGAATAATCAAAAAAGTATATGAACTTTTATTAAGCTGAGTTATGTTAGTATTTTTTTCCGTAATGACTCTAAGCTTGTTGATTCAAATTTAATATTTTTTGACTGTGAACTTCTAATTTATTATCTAAAGTGGACGTTACACAGATATTTATGGTAACATTTTAAAAATGTACTCTCAGTAAATAACGTTTAGCTAGGTTAGCTTAAAAATTAGAGGGAATTATTATCTTATAAAATTTAAAGGTATCTGATTAAATTTTAATTTTAAAGCGAGTTGAAATTGTTAATTGTTTGCATATCTTATAATACTCATAACTTCCTTTAAAATAAAATATTACCAAAAGCCTATGAGATGTCCTAGATAATAATCTAACCTTTAGAAATAGCTTTAAAATTAAATACCTAATTTAAAAAACTGCCAAAAACTATTAAATAATGCAAAAATTTACATAATTATTTAGTTATATCCTCTTCCCAAATACCCATCCCCCTGTTATTAGTATTTGTGAATCATACGATTCAATTATATTCCTCGCAATCCGCATAAGTAAGTTGATTTTTCAACATTAATTAAATACAACAATTACAAATTTAATAAGGCATACTTTTTCTTCAAATAGACCGTTAATGTCATCACGAGAGATTAGATTTATCATTTCTTCAGAAGACAAAGATAGGAATTCACCAGCATCAACCAGTTTTCTGAAAATTATTATCATTATATCAATACAATTTACTGACAGTGTCAAATTTAATCAAGCTTACAAAAAATTTGTTTATATGTATTCTTCAGAACTTGAAGACAATTCCATGCAGTTATAAAAGTCAGCAAATCCTTTAATACCAAAACAATTTGAAGGATTCAGATGTTTTTGTAAAAAGTCAACAGATACACATTTTACATGATTCAACTGTAAGAGATTAGCAGCTGGAAACAAAACTTAAACAAATAAACGATAATAATGAATTTAAATAATTTTGATTATAATATAAAATAACTAGGGTTTAAATCATTTAGTCTTGTTTATGTAATTACAATTGTTTTTAGTCGATTCAAAAAAGAAAATAACAGTTTAGTTGAAAATTCATGAACATTTTTCTTCAAATTGTAAATCAATGATTTCTAATAAAAAAACAGCCATGGTTTTGCTTCAGAAGCATTTTAAAAGCATAGTTTAAGAATTGAAAATTTAAAACAAGATTTCTCATAAGTACCTATTTTAGTGTGAAAACAAAAATTTAAAAAATAATTATTTATATTATATAAACAGTCTTTTTAATAGATATTTTAAGCTCAAATATAAACTAAATTAGATATATTTTAAACAGAAAATAACGATTTTAGTTATAAAAATTTCAAAATATAATTATGATTATTTAAACTGACTACTCTGAATAGTTATTCTTATACAATGAATATATATAAATTTATTTATTTTGGAATAAACACTAATTTGAAACAACTATTTGGGCAAATAATATAACATAAATTGAACTTAAGAATAGTATAACAATATACTATCTTCAATAGTGAAATGATATACATTGAATTCAAATTTAACACAATCCATTACTGTGACCTACTAGACTCAAAATGCGTAAAGCAGAACAGTGCCCTCTTGCCCACCTTTTTATTTTTTGAATTTGTATTACCTATGGTAGGTATACCGAAAATACCATATAAAAATCTATATTGTGTTGCATTTCATCACCATAAGCAAATGTTTCAAAGAATTGTCTAAATCTACAACATCTCCATCCCTTTTAGCAAAATTGGTGAACATTGCACGGAAGTATGGACTAGCTGATACTAAAACAACTTTATGTACATACACTATTACACCGTCTTCTGTTTCAAACTTAATAGCACATAACACTCCTTCTCTAAAAACATAGAACGTGTTATTATTATTTATTTTTATAGCAGTTAAAATTACTAAAATGTCATAGGTACCTGTGTAGACTTTGTAGGACTTGAATTAAACTGGGAGTATGACAGCTGTTTATATATAATTTAGATTCACATCAGTTGGATTTCAGAACTTCCTTTTGGCCACTTATCCATGGTATAACATGTTTTACAGAATCCATCTCTTTTACTATGTTATATCAATTTGTAATTACTATTATAACTGCAAATAATATCAAATTTGTCGTACTTCCCAAAATGTTATTCACTTGGTTTGCAACCTATTAATGATTAAAAATTAAATTAAAATTTAACAAATTACATTTTTGTACTGCATATTATCTCAATATCTGTACTATTTTACTTTTTGTTAATAAGAATTTTAATAAAGTTAATAAATAATTAACGCTGCAAAATTGAAATTTAATCTTGCATGTTTTGTATTTGGAAAATATATGGCCCGGTCAAAGTCGAAATAACTGGGGAGCGGAGACGAAGAAAGAACATAGAGCTGGCAATACTGTATGGTAGTGCAGACATATTGGAGGTCATTAGAAGCAGAAGACTACATTGGGCTGGCCACGTTTGGAGGAGCCAAAATCCACTTTTACATGCAGTGATTGAACAAAACCCTGTAGGGAAAAGGCCTCTGGGAAGACCAAGAATGCGTTGGAAAGATGTTGTAAAGAAGGACGTTGAGCAGTTGGGAGGTTGTTCCAATTGGAGAAATCTAGCATTGGATAGAGAAGGATGGAAGCTTGGTTGTGAGACGGGATGGTCTTAAAGGCCCAATAAACCCCCCAAAAAAAAATAAATAAATAATTAACGCTGCAAAACTGAAATTTAATCTTGCATGTTTTGTATTTTTTTCTTGCCTAATTTAATTTTTTTCTTGCATTTTTGCATGCATATTTTACAATTCAAAATACATATAAATTTGGTTTTTATATATTATAATATGTTTTAAACATTTAAAACTGTTTTTAAGTTAATTTATCATTGGTCAATGTCTAGAAATAGTATAATACATTCATATTTAGTAATGGTTAGATATTAATAATTAATATAATGAGGTATGCTTTGTATTTATACTATATCAGCAAAAAATTATTAACATTGATCAAATAATATTTAAATATTATTTATAAAAGTGCTCGTGCAGTACGCTATCTACCGCCACTTTATTGGTGTAATAATGTATATAATATAATTGTTAACTACTGAAAAATATGACTTATTCTTATAAATGTTATATTTTTATTATATTTTATTATTATAGGAAAGTACTTGCGACTTGAGTCGTTACAACCAACAATATTAACATATTTTATGTATTTAATGGTTATAAAAAACTATACCTAAATAGAAGATACCAACCTAATCGATATCGGTTTAACCTACAGTCTTTTGGAATGTAGTATACTATACAAGAGCACCTTATTAAAATATGATAAAATATTCAATTGACTACAATACGCACATTGTGTTATGCACGTAGGTACTTACTTATTTTGTTTTGTAGTTAACTTCAGTTAGTAGGTATTATACGTATCTGTAGATGCGGTAAATTATATTCCGTGGTCTATAGAAATATGGAATCTAGTGTACCAGAGCACGAATACGCATTAAAGATACTTAAAGTTAGTTATACTTATTAGTTCATGTAAAATATTATATTAAATAGCAGGACGCGACAACTTGTTCGTTGAGTAATGAGTAGGCCGCTAATTCACGTCTGACTGACCGGCTACCGTTGTTATCAATTATTTTTCTTATCAATTATCATAAACCGCGATCACGAACTATTTATTATATAGAGGCAAATATGTACTATAGATTAAAATACGAGAAGCTCTGTAGAAACCTGCTGGCGTCATAGTGTTCCAAAATGTATGTGATTACAGTGTCCCCTAGCAAATCTAAAATCTGCCCGTATTCTAATCTATAGTATTTGTTAGAGGTATCGAGTTATATTTGTTCAAATTTTATTTTTCATAACACAGAGACAACTTTCAATAGATAAAATATTAAAATAATAAATAGGTGGTACGTTTTTTTTTTTATTATAAAAAATATTTAATTACAATCTATACAATATGTGTACAATAAGTAATTTTGATTTAAGATATTATTTACATAGCCTAATTTCAATTTTGCTACGTCTACTAAAACATACTGTTTAACACTGAATACTAAATTTTGTCACCCATTGCATACTGCATGTTTCCCTGACCTGACTAAAAAATCACGATACTAGATACTTGGATTTGGATTATCGAGAAACTAGATATTCGATACTTACATTTTAAGTATTTAGACACTCGATACATTTAAATAAAAGTAGGTAGTCATAGGTTTTTTAAAAATTTTATTTATACACAATTAGGTAGGTATATTAGGTAATTAGTTAATATAGACCGCAAAATGTAATGACTTGATAATAATAACAATCCACAAGCAGTGGCGGTTTTGGGGGTGAGGCAAGTGAGGCGCCGCCTAACCTAAAATTTTAAGTAAAAAATACTATTAAAGTTTTTTTTGGCCCACCGATAGCATATACATATTTTGATATTAATTTTTAACGTTTTTATGATTTTATTTGAGAAAAAAATCTTCTTTGCCAAGTTTAACAATATAAATTATTATTTATTATATTGTAAATGGTAAATCATTATATTATTTAGTGTTTATTACCAAAAATAGTGATAAACCGATAAGAAATGTATGAAATAATTATTACGTAAACAAACGCTAGTGTTTCAACCGGCGGCAATGTTCCGATGACGTCAGTAAGCACCGTTTAACTCCGCCTCAGAGTATGTACTATTGTGTACATGAATTACACACACAAGCGTATGTACGCGAATGCACGCGACTAATAAATAACTAGAGTTGCGCATGCGCAATGATCATTGTGAGGCTCGACTAATATCGCCTTATGTACTAAAAATAGACTCGGTATACAGGAATATATAGTCAGCCGGCATTTCAACGTAAAAACACATTATCAGTAATGATGTTATTGTTACAATCGAGACTCGGGACAGTTTTCCGTTGTAATATCTATTGATAATAATTTTATATTTATCATTAGTGATTTCTGTCTTGACGTCTTGTACGAATGGTCGCTTGTGTCTTACACTTTTTCGGTGATTCCGGTTCGTCTTAACGTCTACGTTAAAATATATGTGCGAGTGCTGCAGTTTTTTGTAATAAACATTATTAAATTAATTACTGTTGGAGTTATGACGTATCCAGTGACAGACGTGGTAGTTATGTTGTTGGAGACGCCGTTTTGACGATGGAATTCTGATAGTAAAAATGATTTAGTAAAAGTGGGTAAGCCTATTCCGATTTTGTCAGCTTTGGCTCCTGACAAGAAACTAAGTAAGGTATTCTGTAGGTCATTTAATCCAAATTTTTATCAACAACACTTGGTTATGCGGGAGTCATTATATACAAAAATTGTTTTGTTGGCCATGTTTGTTGTTGGGTAAAGTGAAGTCTGTGTGGATTTTTTTTATGTTTTTAAATTAGATTTATTGTGAATTCTAATTTTGTATGGGGGGGGGGGGGGGGGGGTGATACATAGGTTGCCTCACCAAAAAAATACTACCAGAACCGCCACTGGTACCTACCCAACTATCATATGATTTATTATAATATAAGCGATCGGGTACGGTTTCAGCATAAATACCCGCATGTATTTAACGATAATTGGAGACAAATATATGATTTATATGTTACGTTGATGGAAAATCAAAAAAATATAGTGTTCTTATATTTAATCTGAAAATCAATGCTTTATTCTTGACCGGGGTGTTATAGGTTTGTGTATTTCGAGACAGGTATAGTGATGAAAATCAGTGAAAATTGTAATGATAATATAGGTGTTATATTATTTAGCTAAAGAGTGTGGCTCTAAGAATACAATTTTTAAGATATTTAAACAAAAATAATAACTTTTAGCAAAGGTAAACTATGCATGAATCGGTTTTTAAAGGCAAAATATTAGTTATATATATATTTTTTCAGTGAGATTATGATAATTATAATTGAACTTATGAAAAGTTTACATGTTTTAACATAATATAATGTATGAGCCATAAAACTTGATATAATATCATATTAGAATGTAGATTGGAGAGATGTAAGTCAGCTATTTAGAACTGAAATGTTCTGTTATAGTGTAGTGTTGTATTTAATATCTAATTCGATATGATTGATGGATTGATTTGCAAACTAGTTATATGTTATTATTAACACCTTAGAAATGATCTTGATATGGAAATGATATTTTTACCAATTTTCACTAAAAAATCATGATTTTTTCAAATATATTTCCAAGCTTGTGATGGTAATACGCTAATATACATGTGATTTCATAATTATATATTTTATAAATAAATTCTGCATCCTGCACCAAAGACATAAACACCCCACCTACATGCGTCAATTGCAATGAAAGTCATCCTGCTAATTATCGAGGTTGTAAAATTTATAAGCAAATTAAAATTAAAAATTAAAAATAGCTCCAAACGTTTCAGGAACGCTCCTAAACATATAATGAAATCGAGCAATGTAAACGATAATAATAATACCAAAACCCCAGCCTATACTGTCGATCACATAAATACCCAAAATCAAGACCCAATCCAAATAACTCAAAACTTAAGCAACACTCCAACCTACGCCGAAAAAACAAAAAATAAAACTAATCAACATCAAAAAGAAGAAATCAACAACTCAAATATCACTAACGAGCTTATAAAGTCATTAATGCCACTAATCAGCTCACTCATCTCACAGATTATTAAAAAAGTTATCGAAAATCTACCAGCTCTATTAAATAATATCAATGTCGTTTAATAATTTAAATAATATTAAGCTAGTTATCATAAATTGGAATGCCAATGGAATTAAGCAAAATCGTAACACATTTGCAGCGTTCTTATCAGCACATAATGTCGATATCGCGTGCGTAAGCGAAACACATCTAATCGCTAATGACAAAATTAAATTTAATGGGTACACCACTTATCGCAAAGATAGGCTAGCGGTACGACCATCAGGTGGTGTCGCTATAATAATTAAAACAAAAATTAAACATCAACAATCATATCTACCTACATTGAAAACTCTTGAAGCAGTAGCAATATCTATTTCAATAAATCACTCAATCACAACAATAATTAGTGCTTACCAGTCACCTAGCTTTCAAATGTACACAAATGACTTTGACAAAATATTAAATAGCTATCAAAGAATTTTGCTAGTTGGTGATCTAAACTGCAAACACACGACTTGGAACTGCAAAGTTACAAATGCAAACGGACGTAAATTATTCAATTATCTCTCAAACAGTTCCACGATAATGTGTGCTCCAGATACACCTACCTACTTCCCATATGATCAAAATAGAAATTCTGATATATTAGACGTAATTTTACAAAAATCGATTCGTTTTTCCATTCACCAAGAACCACTATATGAACTCGATTCAGACCATTTGCCTGTAAAAATTACAATAGATGCATCTCTATCATTTTCAACACCCACCCGTAAACTTATCACCGGCAAACCAGATTGGGAAAAATTCAAACAACATATCACTCAAAATCTAATTATTCCCAAAAATATTTTGAACATTCCCAACGCAGATAATGCGGTAAAACATTTACGCGAAATCATTTGCCAAGCGGCCGACACATGCACAGCAAAACAAAACACGATAACAAATTACAGTCCTAATCAACTTCCCCATACAATATTAAAATTAATTAAATCAAAACATCAAATGAGGAGACTCTGGCAAATACATAGACTACCGCAAGATCGAAAAAAATTAAATTATCTAACAAAAAAGGTTAAAAACTCACTCGAAGAACACAGAATTAACTGCTATCAAAAATATTTATCTACAATCCACCCTGCTGACTCTAATTTATGGATTGCAACCAAAAGATTAATCAAACCGAATACCAATGAAATCCCCCCCTTAAAAGCGGGAGATGCTTATCTAAATACAGAAGCTGATAAATGCGAATTGCTTGCTCATACTCTCGAAAATGCATTCACTTTAAACAGCTCACAAGATAACTCTACAAACTATCTAGTCCAACAAAAACTTAATGAGCCTGATATTCAACCACAAAATATTTTACCATACTCAAGCCCCAACGAAATCTTAAACATAATCAAAAAATTACCAAAAAGAAAATCACCCGGACACGATTTAATCACTAATACTATCCTAAAAAATATTCCCAAAAAAGCGATAACATATTTGTCCATCTTATTCAATTCCCTAATAAAAATTGGATACTTTCCTACAGAATGGAAATTGGCCATAATAATACTGTTCAAAAAACCAGGTAAAGATAATTCTAATCCCAGCAATTACAGACCTATAAGCCTACTGTCCTCAATTTCAAAAATATTTGAAAAAATTATTCACTTAAGGCTTACTAATTACTTAAATGCAATAAATGCTATCCCTCATTTCCAATTTGGATTCAAATCAAACCACTCCACTGCTCAACAACTTCTGCGACTAACGGAGCATATAAATGATGGATTTGAAAAAAAAACTACATACAGGGGCAGCCTTCTTAGACATAGCCCAAGCCTTCGATCGGGTCTGGCACGATGGACTTTTATATAAATTAAAAACATTAAACACTCCAACCGCATTATATAATCTAATTAAATCCTACCTCTCCGATCGCTGCTTTAAAGTTCGAATCAACGATACTACATCGGGAACAAAACAAATTAACGCAGGAGTACCACAAGGTTCAAAAATTTCACCTTTACTTTTTAACTTATACGTCTCGGACTTCCCTACAACAAATAATACTGAAGTAGCACTATACGCTGATGACAGTGCTATATACTCAAGCGCCAAAGACACCGAAACAATAACCCAAAATATTCAAGCCCACCTGAATGAAATTCAAAAATGGGGAGATAAATGGAAAATTATGTTAAACCCTCATAAGAGCACTGCGGTACTCTTCTCCAACCGACGCCCGAAAACTCCTGGTAACTTAAATTTGTGCGGTAATAATATACCTTGGTCACCTAAAATAAAATACCTAGGTGTAGTTCTGGACAGAAAATTAACTTGGAATCCTCATATCACCTCCAAACTACAACAAGGATACCAGAGGCTAAAAATACTATACCCATTGATCAACCGACAAACTGCTTTAAGCTGGAGATGTTCTCTTTTATTATATAAACAAATACTACGACCGTTACTTCTATACGCAGTCCCTGTGTGGGGAAATTGTGCAAAAACCCACATCCACAAAATACAAGTATTCCAATCAAAAGTTTTGAGAACCATTTCTAATGCTCCTTGGTTTGTACGAAATGATGCACTTCATAAAGATTTTCAGCTACCCACAATAACAGAGTACATAAAAAAATTAACTATCAACTTCTTCGATCACATCAATTATGCTCATAGTGCGAAATTCTATAAACTAAGAGACCCACCTTCTGTACGCCGACTCAAGCGTGGACGCCCACACGACCTATTGTTATAACTATTATTTATTAATATATTATTATTTTTGTTTTTTTTTTTTTTTTTTTTTTTTCTCTTCCGTTTTGTAAATATTTTAAAACGTAGTCGATAGTTTCTATTTTTACTAATAATTTTTCTAATTATTACTAATTGTTATATTTTTTCCAAATGTTAAAAAAAAAAAAAAAAAAAAAAAAAAAAAAAAAATGTATCTAATCACACTAAGTTAAGATGACATATGTCAGTAAAACTTTATTTTAATAAAAATAAAAAAAAAAACTAAAAAAAAAAAAAAAATAAATAAATTCTACCTACGTATTTAACGAAAAAATGAGGAAATTATATATGAATAGGTACTATATTGTATTTAATTGCTGTTTATTGGATATCGTTGGATCAGTATGCACGACGATGTTGTGATATATTTTATGTATCTACTGTAAATGTATAATAATTAATATATATTTAAGAATTTAGGTATCAAATAAATTATATATCGAAAATATTTAATGTAAATTATTATTTGAAATATTCGATCGAGTCTATGCATGCATGAATGTTGTTTAAGTAAATATATATGAAAATGTATGTATGAATACTGCTTAAATATATAAGAATATGTAAGGATATATTATACATGTAGGTGACTTATTGATGTGTATATAATATATAAGAATGTTTTATATACCTATACCTATTGTATAGATATATATTTAATATTTATGTAATCTATATAATATGTTTAGGTGTTTGTAATGTCGAATATTTTGTAAGTATGTCTTTTATGTGTGAGTGTACCTATATGTAATATTGTATATTCTTTAACTAAGTGTCTTATATTGATATGCAAGCTGTATAACAAGATTAGATGTGTGTGGTGGTGTATATAATATTATGAAAGTACCTTACTTATGTATGGATACTGCATATATGTACCATGTTTAGTGTCGTATATTGTAGACAGTCGTCAAAATATTATTATTTAATATATATGTAATATAGGTGGGAATATTTCAAATTGTAAATTATTGACATAGGTCAGGCCAGCGAAGCAATAATGTGCTGAGGCGACGATAATATTTACTATATAACACTGCGGTACGCGCAGGCACGGCCCCCCCATTGTCGCTGAGTGATTCGGCTAGGACGTAGCTACGACGTGCGTGTGAAACGCCAATCGTAGTAGGGGCTAGGCGATATGAATTTGTTAAGTGTTTTATTTATGTTTTTTTAATACAATAAAAGTGTTTCCGACCTAAAAACCCGAGTTAAACATTATTTTAGTCATTCTTACTTTCTTACCTTTTATAGGAACGGTGCCGGGATATACGTTCTATGTGTCAATGAAGTTTTATTAAACTGAATAGTGCCAAAGTATATGTAATCTTTGAGTCATTTCAACTTTCAATTAGATAGGAACGAACTATGAATTGACAAGCGTATACCACCATCGTACCTCAACGAGTTAACAGTGCCATTCTAATTAACTTTAGAGAGTGTCATTAACTAGATTATACGAGGGTAAGGCGTATTGTTGGTTTACCGCGTATAGTCTAATACGGGTGATACCACAATAGGAACAAATGATTATATTTATAATACAATATGTAAGTTTTATAGTATGTTTAGGTGTTTGTTATAATAAATGTAATAATACTTTTTAAAATGTTTTGTTACACGGTAGAGCATATAGAAATGCCCGCTTAAACTGAAGACAATTCCCTGTATTTTACAAATATAGTCTACTTGTGTGTGTATATAATATGTAAGTATATAAATATGTATGAGTAGGATAAAAAAGAGAGTTCTGGAACCGCATCCTGCTAGCACATCCCTATACCTGATGGCACATCCCGCGAAGCCCGTTGCACACAACCCATATACATCTATACACCTCTGCACAACCCATATCACATACGTACACGAGATTCCCCCCGCTACCCCGCTCTTCGTATACCCCCCACCATCAATCACGCACTTGTACGATATTCCCCCCCCGCCACTCTTCCCTATCAATTAGCCGCGGAAAATAATTTAAAAATTTTTTTGCCGAACCGGGATTCGAACTCGAACAGGTCGCTTCCCATACGACAACCACACCACTGCGCAACTTACTCGCTTATGATTACAAGGTATATTCTATCTCATTTAACTGGTGTTTACGACAATCGTTCACATACGTACGAGATGTATAATTTCCCCCACCACCATCACAGCCACTATACCTTACAAAGGGCCGCCGCGAACGCGCGCGAGCCCGCCACCGCGTTATCATATCTATGTTATCAGTTATCACATCTATACATACATACATACATAATATATACATACATACAAACACACACGTTATACATCTCAAACAAACACATTCAAATATATTATAATATAGTCTACATATAATATACATAGGTACTTACATATATCTAAACAATTATACACACATCATTATCACAAACCCCTGAACATATTATTATACAATTAATATACTTATTACTTACATATCAATAAAACGCATCATATAAATATGATATAACCATACACATACAAACTATAATATACTATTAAACATTATACAGTACTCTTCAGTTTTCATTCTGAACTTATATATACATACATACAAACACACATACGCACTTACATACAAACACACATACATACATACATACATACATACATACATACATACCCACATACACATACATACATACATATATACGAACATACGTTATGCTCATAATATAATATAAGGTACCTACAACATCACACATTCACACATACCTATATACAAATATTATACCATAATATTATATACTTATTACTTACATATCAATAAAACGCATAGGTATATTTATTCATATAAATATGATATAACCATACACATACAAACTATAATATAGTATTACACACCATACAGTACTCATCAGTTTTCATTCTGAACTTATATGATAATATTTACAACACACACAAGCTCAACATATATATTATATACCTTATCATACATAGGTACACGCATGCATGCATAGATACATACATTCATATCACATCACATCACACACACGCGATTCCAGTATTCCATATAGTATACAAACAAGCCGCCCAGTCCTTCGTTATACATGAGAATAAATCTCAAACACACACACACACACACAGACATAAACTCGTAAAAATATTTATTTTCAAAATATACACGTCGGAATATAGGTACATTCGCTTGCATTCACACATTCCTCTCCCCGACAACATACGGAAATATTAATTATAATATATATATATGTATATATGGTGAATCGTTTAATCGTTTACAGATGATGATGAGTTTCATTCACACATTTCTCTAGCACAACACACTTACACTCATATACCCATAGGATAGTTCATACATATTTAGATACTTACATAGTCGCATATTATATTCATACATACACACATTCATCAGGTATCACAAACACCCAAACATATTATAATATATATGTATATGCAGTATTCATATATATTTAGTTTATGTACATATATTCACACATACAACATCACAAACACACACACAACCAAACATATTATACAGCTTAGGTACATATCAATATATTAAGACACAAAAGTCATACTTACAAAAAACATAATCGCAATTACGTAGATGCATTTAAACATTCCAATCCATCCACCCTAGAAAGTATTTTCACCCCCGCCATCCCTCGTTAATTACGACTACAAAATTGTAATTCCTATTAAAATACATAGATCTAACTATTTTATACAGCTCAAAGGATTACTCGACAACATACACAAAATTATATATTTATGACACACAATATTATGAATTTGTGTAACTAGTAGGTATACTGACTAAGGAGAATAGAGGATATCGACTCTGAGGGTCTTGGACGTCGTCTTTGAGTATATAGTTTGGTCACTAAATGCAAAAATTATAGTATCCTATTTCGACTTCACCGTTTATATACCTACTACATTTATTTTAATGTTTGAAATAATACAACATTTAATCTAATATATTTGAATTAAACACAAATATGCTTATACTTACTTTTCATTTTAATATTTTAATTTTTGTGTAAAATAAAAACAACCGTGATATTTAAAAACAAGTTGTAACAATTATAAATATAATAATATAACATATTTATATGTTTCATAACACTTATGTATATAATACGAACTCTACCTTATGTACGATTAACTGCTGATCGATACATTAATATTAAAACACACACACATAATTGCAAGACCAACACACACCATGGATTAATAAAGCAGTTCACTATACACCTCATATCTCAATACACACTACGACTATGTATGACTACGATACAGTCACATATTATAATAGAACATAGCTTAGGAATATTATATTTGCGAGTATTATTATTATTTGTCAGTGCTTAGTAGACAATAAACCATAATTATAACTGAAATGGAATCTTAGTAATTTAAATATATTATTTAAGATTCTGATATTTACATATCTGCCCCTAACCTATGGTATTTATATCTATAGGATCCTACGATTCTCCCTGAATATATTATATTTAACTGCTCGTCCCTCCCCCCCGATCATGATACAAAGTTTTTTTATTTATTGGTAATAATGCTACATAAGGTTACACCACAGCCGTCTCAATCAACATTCGCCAAACACCCCGCACCAGCACCTACGCAATGTGAGACGTAGATTATTCTAATATTTATAGGAAATTAAATAATTTATATGAAACAAAAAGACACGATATATAAAAAGTATTTTCAATTATTAAAATAATATTAAGGTTTACAATAAATATTTACAAGGTTCTTACTTATCCATTAAATGGATTATAAAATTGTATCATTATCTGAGTAACATATATTTCTCGGTATTTCGTCAACTTCTAGGTAATAATATATAAAAACGTATATGATGCCTCATCCATATTATATATCCAACGGTATATTAATTTTCATATCTCCTTTATACTTTCGAACCAACGGATACATTATGTATCAAACAACGTCTTGATCAATTGTTATGTAATACATCCGAGAAAAACAACACTCATCAAGACTAGTCATGCATCTACATGTTTGTATGCTAATAAAACCTTAACTATTGTTAATCAACAATTGATATATTTTAAGAACGAATGAGAAAAACATACATGTAAAAGCCATATCACTTGTGTAATATTTATTTTTTACATTATGTATCACACCTACCATATTATTATTACACATATACCCCTCTTGATCACTAATCCTTAATCATTACCTATCACTTATTCTTGATCCCTTGATCCTCTGATCTCGTGTTCTATATTTTTCATACCTGTGCATGAGAAAACACATACACGAACGCGCATACAACAACTTACATATTATCAATAACCTGACCGACATATATATATATTAATTCATGCACGTACACGGGAAAAACACACACACCATTACCAGTCACAGTCACCACCAACGAAACACTCTCGAAAACATATTTTTTCACGCTTACATATGAGACAACGCATGTGTGCTTGCACATCAACAACTTACATATCACTCAAGTGGCCGATGCGTATATTTTATCAGCACATACGTACAACAGTCATATCACTTGTATAATATTTTTATTTTACCGTGTGCATACACACAGACATATAACACCACCGCCATATATTATTGTATAAGTTATAATATCGGAAAATTAAGAACTATTAACAATATCTCTCATTTCAGCAGATACTTTATGCGGTTTATTACCTAAATTTAGAAATATACAATAATTAACGTCACATCTGTAGTACCTATCTTACCAACATCTTTATCAATTTAACAATTAAAAAATTTTCATATTATTAGTCATTTTACATACAGGCTCATGCTACAATGTGCATACATGTGGGAACATACATACATTCTTGTTATTGTATGTTTATATACACAATACTATCAGGCTAACCTATCCTGAATAATATTACAGATACTTATATTTTTAATCAATGATACATACATTGAAATATTGTATGAGATTACATTAGACTAAAATCATAGCTTATATATACATACATGGATTATAGGTATATACGAGAAAAAATAAATCTCTTTAACTGTTATTATTGTTATTATTATTCGTCAAGTGTAGTGAGAATTATAATATATATATATATATATATATATAACAATAAGTAAAAAAAAATAATACTAAAAACTATTACCAACCCATCACTTAGTTCTATAGTTACCTACATGAATACGCGATACCTAGTATGATATTATGAAAACCCACATTAAATCATATATACATATTCGATATTACAAACCTAACCGAACCTAACCGAAAAAAAAAAAAAACAAAAAAAAATACAAAAATTAAATTAAAGATTACTTCATCTACACTCTGTGAAGGATGAAGTAAAGAGTCATAATGGATCATGACCTTTAATTTAATTTTTGTATTTTTTTTGTTTTTTTTTTTTCGGTTTTTTTTTTTTTTTTTTGGTGGTTTTTTTAACTAAGCTAACCTAGTGGAGGGGTGGAGGGAGAAATATAGTCGTGCACGTATTCGAGTGATTGTGATTTCTGAATTCGAACCGTACGGATGTTAATAATTATTATGAATTGGATGATCTTTAATGTATCTTGAGTTAAACAGTTAACGTATGAAATCATCATATTATGTATAACGGTTTATGATGATAATGATAATAATTATATGTGTTTTTAATAAAATTACGATATTTGTATATGGATTTAGTATGAAAATAGTTTATATTTGAGGTATAAATATGCTGATGTTTATGAGAACTACAGAAATATAATATTTCTCACGTGGATGCATCTAATATGATTTTTTAATACGAATATGAAGTTTGTATATATTTTCATTGAAAATATGATATTATTATACAAATATGTGTACCTATAAATTATTTAGAGTAAAGTCGAATACAATAAAAGCTATATTTATATCAGCATTGTAGACTGTTGAAATTATACATTTTTGCGAGATTTTTAATATATACGTATCGTCTTATTCAGATAGTTTTATCAAGATCTGAATAGTGCCTATATGTGTTGGAGTATAAATATGTTTATATTTATGATCAGTATGTATACGTACGATCGAATATAATAATATAATAATGTAACAATTATCGTCATCGACATCGTACATTACTCCCTACGTTGAGCACGGCTAATATGCTGAGTGTTAGTAATGACAAATGTGTATATATATATGAAATATATATTATGCTGACGCGATGTTTAGCTCACATCGTGTAAATACCGACCTGGACGCCTGGCGGCAGTCAGTTATGATAGAGTCGACAGTGAGGTAGTCGATAGAATAGGCTCGGCGGTTGATAGTTGGATTGTCAAGAATGAAGAGTCGACAGTGAGGTGGTCGATAGTGGAACTCGAGGGCTGACAACGACCTGAAGAGGACCTGCGGACGACCAGCTCAACCCACATTTGGACATCGGCACCCACGACACACCATGGCCCGATCGGTAGCCCGGAGTATAATTTATAAGTATATTTCAATATTGTAACTTGTAGTAAATAATAATAATACATCAATAACAGATATATATATATATACATTACGTTGAGTACTTGCTTCACATAAGGTAACCCTGATCCCTAGTAATAATATCACACGCCGAGGTCGAGTCTCCGAGACCTCGTTAATAAAAACAGAACGACACCGGAACGGGGAAGAGCACCAGGTGAAGAGGAGACGTTACAGTTGGTGGAGGCGCCCGTCCCTGGAGTCCCGATTTTTTTTTTAGAAATTATATTTCGTTTTTTCTCGAGAAAAATTTCGATTCTAAGGTACACCCCTTGTGTTGTGATATTATTGTTGGGTGTCATGTGAATCTTATGTGAAGTTATTGGCCTAATAATTCTTAATGGATGTCAAATTTTATATTAAACGAAATACTAATAATCAGATTGCTAAAGTAACAAAATTAAATATTTTATTTTTAAATGAACACTTCGATTCAGAAATAAATGCAACAGAATTGATCGGCATATTACGACAAATCGATGAGAATAATTTAGGAGATTTTTTTGAAAATTCGAAATTTGGAAAGATACCTTTATCGGCTAAGTTAGTTAAAAAATTTACGCTTTGCACATTATACGAAGTCGAATGTTTAAGTAAAGATGAATTTAATAAACTAACACCAGTAGCAAAAAAATTTGAATTCATAATATCTCAGAAAACGGTATCGTGGATACTTTTGTTAGATAAATCTGAAGTAGTCGGTTTTTTAAAAATTTTGTAACATACATTGTGAAGAATCGTCAACTCTCTTACACTTAAGGGATCTCGCGAAATCAGCAATAAAAACTTTTAGAGTACTTCTTGATACCGAAGATAAAGATAATTATAACGATAGTACTGCAGATCTTACCTTTAATGAAAATAAGTTATCATTAGATTTCAATAATAGCCAGAAAAATCATTGTGAAAAAAATATTAGCGAACCAGACTTAGAGGTAGAATTAGAAAATAAGGGTACCGATACGGTTGGACCTAAAGACGTGGCCCAACAGTTAGAAAATCTCTTAATAGACCAATCACTTTCACCAATTAAAAATACTGAGCAACCGAATAATTTAAAATTTGAATCTGTAGAGGTAAATCAAAATAATAAATTGGACGCTGGTTCAAAAATTGATAATATAGTTAAATCAAATACGAAAAATAAAATGGCAAGACCTCAACAATTTGTACCTAATATTTTCAACGGTTCGGGCGATGAATGCGTTTTAGAATTTTTCGAGTACTTTAACGTGGTAGCTACTGCTAATGAGTGGTCTCCGCAAATAAAACTAACTTACTTGCCATTATATTTAAAAAATTCCGCTTATAAATTATACAAGACATTAACAATTAATAACTTATATCCGACTTTTGATGAAATAGAACAAATATTTAAGGAAAAATTTGCATCGCCGGCTAGGAATCGTATGTTAAGAAACAAATTACGAAGTAAAAAATTAAAATCGACAGAAACAATATCGGAGTTCTTAGCAGATATTTTATACTTAATCAGTCAAACAAATTGCACCATTCCTGAAACCGAGAAAATTGATATAATATTAGAGGCACTAACACCAGAATATTATAACACCGTAACTATTATGAATAATGACACTTTAGACAATTTGGAAATTAATTTAAAGAAAATAGAAAATTCGAAATTGATGCACACAGATTTTCAAAATATAAGTTCCGTAGATATTGACACTCTTAGGAAAGAAAATGAATTTTTAAAATCTAAATTAAATAATATTAACAATGGTAATAGAAATTTTAACCAGAAAAAGAAATTTAATAATAATATGCATGTGAATAGTCCTAACCCATATTACAATCTTCAAAATAATCCAAACAATGCATTCAATAATAATAATATGTGCAATTACGACCCATGCAATAATAACAATAATAGTTATAGTAATCAAAAACAGAATTTAAATAATTCATTTTATCCAAACAACAATTTTAGTAATCAAAACTATAGTTCAAATAATTCATTTATTCCAAACAATTATGCTAATAATCAAAATTACCACCCAAACAATACTTTTTATCCAAATAATAATTACAACACAAATAATGAAATTAGACCGAATCAATATATAGATCCTAATAAACACTTCCATCGAAAAAATACATATAACCCTCCAAATCATTTTAATAGTAATAATGGCTATACACAACCAAAGTGGGATGATAGGTATAAAAATAGGCCTAACCAAAAAAGTCAGCAATATTATAAAAATAATGTGTATAATAGTAATCAAGGTGCAAATTTTAACGAACAAAACGTAGGCCAAAATTATCAAAATCCATCGCATGCTACAAATGGTATCAATCAAAATAATGTAGACGTAAATAACGTGATGAATCAGCACACTATCAGTCAGGTGCCTGATAATGATACACGTAATTTGAATAAAACATATTTTCATAATAATCAAAAAAACTATTAAGGCAAGAGAGAGTGGTTAGACTCCCTCTGTGCCAGCAAAAAAATTCTAACGATACCATTTCTAGTACAACATTGTTGGAAACAATAATAGCGAAAAAATATAAAAATGACGAAACCTTATTTCCAATTCCAAAACAATTAAAAAACTTAAAAATTAACGATAAACACAATGAAATTGATATTAATAAAAACACTGACATAGACGATTATAATATAGATAGTTTATTCAATAAAAAAAAAGTAGCAGTCATGAGTGACCATAATATTCATCACAAATTCGCAAGTAAAAATTCAGTAACTGTTGAAAAGCAAAAAAATAATGACAATACGATACAAAAATGTATAACGACGTGTAATCCGACCTCGCTTCCGGCAGCATTCGAACCAGGTCAAAGACTTGAGGTAGTAGGCAAAATTGAAAACATAGAACATAATTTTGTAATAGACACAGGGGCCACTGCGTCTATAATTAATGCTGACAATTTACCAGTAGGAATCACTCCAAAGGCAATCGATTGCGTAAAGCTAATTACGGCAAACGGTTCCGATTTAGAACTACTTGGTATTATTAATACAGTTGTTGTGTTCGAAAATATTAAATTTCCTTATTAAATGCATGGTAGTTAGGAACTTAGTTGGACCTAGTTTAATAGGTACAGACTTTTAAGAATTATATCAAGCCAAAATAAATTTTGTTAATAAACAGATAGTTTTAACAGGTGATAAAGGTTGTAGTTGTTTTTGGAATTCGATCAAAAACGTAGAACGTCAGATAATATTAAATTGAAAATTGAAAAAATAGTTGATGAAACTACATTAAATAGGGATACGGATAATGACTACAAAATTGAAAAAATGAGAAATTTAATATTAATTCAGCCAACGTTACGTGAAATTGTTAGATGTAGTTAGTAAGTTGATTGAGGTCCCCGGGAGACGGATTTGTGCAATATATGCGTTGACAGTAATGCTGGCGCACGAAAATGATTTATGTAACTGCAGGAAACCATTTCCCATTTTACTTGATCTTAAATTTACACGAAAAAACCAATTTGGTTAGAAGGTGAGGACGTAGCAGCAGTAGCTGATTTTTTATAATTTCAATGTAATAATCCATATGCCCAAATTACGAAAAATTCTAAAAAAACTGCAGGTTTAGGGTTTTTATAAACCAGGTAGGAAATTTCTAGTAGTTTTTTTTGAAAATGATCATTGGACACCAGGATGTTATGACAAAAAATATGATAATCCCGACCTAGAAATGACACAAGTTACTTTTACGCATGATTTTCGTTCTCTTCATACTTCTCGTGCTTTACTAAGGGAAAGGAAAATTGTTAGAAGCAATCAAGTTACCCGAAACCGAGGTAATAAACAATGAAAACGACTTGAAACGCGCAAATTGTCCATTGACCGAAGTTCTCGAAATAAAACACATTTTATTAAATTCAAAACAATCCAAATATTCTTTGCCAAGATAGAAATATAAAACCTTATACGGCATTTCACAAAGTCGACCAAAATCTAACCTCACGACAGTAAAGATTTATATACAAGAAAAAAATACATTTTCGGATAGATATGAGCTAGGGTCCCCACACAATATTAAATGTAATTAAAAATATTAAAATATAAAAGACAATTTGCATGGTCTCTCACAACATATTATTTACCACGTTGTAAATAATATTTACTGTCGAGAGACCCACCATAATATATTTCACAACCACTTAATTTCTTAATATTGTTAAGCAATATTAACGAAGCTAAGTTGATTGTAAAAAAAAAAAAAAAAATTGTGTGTGTTCATCACTTCATTTCCTAACGATAGATTTTAATACAATATTATAGTGTAGGTATATAACGTAATTTTTTAACAGTTTTGGCATTTTAGCTGAATAAATATAGGTCAATGAGTGAACAACATAAATATTTAATTCAGCACAATTTCATTCATGGGCATATATTATAATATTATTAATATTAAAAATAAGGATATATAATATATAGCGTATACATTAGCTGAATGATATTATAACACACCTAGAGCGTGACTACGACAGTCAATGAACAATGGGGTCATAACTATCGTTTTGTTAAAATTGTAATTTAATATTTAACATAATAATATTTAATCGGCAATCTTTATACTATATTATAATTAATCATTTCGTTTTAAATTTTTATAAATTTAATAAATTGTAAAATGTTCACAATAGTTACAGTTGTCCTAGCATTAAAGCGTGATAATACCAGATACGTTGGGCAAACAGAAGAGACAATTATCGACAACTACCAAGGACATGGATCGGGTATTTATTATGAACCAATTTATAAAATGAGAGTATATTCGAGTGAATTTTAACTTACTAACACATGTAAAATATTTCCGTTTTTGTCGAGAAAATTTTGAAAAAAATACATTTTTAATGTAAAAATACTGCGTTATTGAATTAGCAACCAATCCAAGTTTAGCCAAAAATTGGTGCTCTACTGTTGAGTTTATTTATAGTTAACTAGTACAGTTTTCTGATTAATAAAAATTATGTACTAAATTATGTAATTAGGTTTTGTACTAGTTAAAACACTAGACATAACTTGAGTATAATATTTAAATGTATATTATTATAGTCAGAAAAAAAAAAAAAAAAAAATTTTTTTTATTATTGTAATTTAAATTATATATTAAGTTGAACAAAACAAATATTTGTACATTGTTTTGTATGCTATTTTTGAATTCAAACATGTTATAATGTATTATGAACATTTATTATAATAGTGATAAAAAAAAAAAAAAAAAAAAAAATGTTAATAGTACCTACTTGCAATGTTTTTGTAACCTTATAATATATTTCATGTACCATCTTCAATGTAATTTGTATGAAAATTAAACACTATTTCTTATATACATATATATATATATAAAAGAAAAAAAAAAAATGTCTTTATACTGCATACTTAAATTTTAACTAACTCGAGGCAACTGAAAGGGGGTAAGTGAAGACAGCCGTGGGTGTCGATATTCAAGGACGGAAGAGCCAACGACAATCCACGTCCACTATCCAGAAGTTATCAAGCAATAATTAATACAATGAGCATATATTATTAATATTATTATATACGCATGACCATTGCCTTGTTGGCTTGGTGTTTGTATACCTAAAAAATTTCATGTTTTCACAGTCCAAGCAAGAAAATACAGTCGGAGGAGGTTGGAGTACCGTTATTCTTTGCTACTGGATGAACAATGAACATGAAATCAGAAAATACAACACTACCACTAACACAGCTACCGTTGCTTGACTTCCCAAATCTGGGGTCCAGATTTAAATGGACAAGGGGTACATGTAACAATTATCGTCATCGACATCGTACATTACTCCCTACGTTGAGCACGGCTAATATGCTGAGTGTTAGTAATGACAAATGTGTATATATATATGAAATATATATTATGCTGACGCGATGGTTTAGCTCACATCGTGTAAATACCGACCTGGACGCCTGGCGGCAGTCAGTTATGATAGAGTCGACAGTGAGGTAGTCGATAGAATAGGCTCGGCGGTTGATAGTTGGATTGTCAAGAATGAAGAGTCGACAGGTGGTCGATAGTGGAACTCGAGGGCTGACAACGACCTGAAGAGGACCTGCGGACGACCAGCTCAACCCCACATTTGGACATCGGCACCCACGAACACACCATGGCCCGATCGGTAGCCCGGAGTATAATTGTATAAGTATATTTCAATATTGTAACTTGTAGTAAATAATAATAATACATCAATAACAGATACTATATATATATACATTACGTTGAGTACTTGCTTCACATAAGGTAACCCTGATCCCCTAGTAATAATATCACACGCCGAGGTCGAGTCTCCGAGACCTCGTTAATAAAAACAGAACGACACCGGAACGGGGTAAAAGCCCAGGTGAAGAGGAGAGCGTTACAATATAATATTATTATTATTTTATACCTATATAAAACCAAACTATGACTAATTATTTAATATCTACTAGAGATGGCAAGATATATCCTAACTTGTGATGGTAATATACGTGTATTTTACATTATTTGCGAAGTAAATAGGTGAACGGGTATGGTTTCAGCATAAATACCCTCATGTATTTAGCGATAATTGGAGACAAATATATGATTTCTATGTTACACTGATGGAAAATCATAAAAATATAGTGGTCTTGACCGACGTGTTATAGATTTGTGTACTTCAAGACCAGGTATAGTGATGAAAATCAGTGAAGATTGTAATGAGAGTATAGGTATATTATATTATATAGCTGACGAGTGAGGCTCTATGAATACAGTTTTTATGATGTTTAAATAAAAATAATAACTTTTAGCAAAAGTATCTATGAAAATACCGGTTTTTTAAAGGTAATGTATTACTTATATATACCTATTTTTACAGTGAGATTATGATAATTGAACACATTTTTATTGAATTTATGAAATTGTTTACATGTTTTAACATAATATAATGTATGAGTCATAAAACTTGAAATATATCTAATGCGATATGATTGATGGAATGATTTGCAGACTATAGTTATATGTAATTATTAAGATTTTCAATATTTTAGACATGTCCTTGACATAGAAATTATATTTGTATAAGATTTTATCGACATTAATATACCTAATATAATAATTTGGGAGAAATTAAGGTATTTTTATCAATTTTCACTAGGAAAAAAAAAATATATATATTTCCAAGCTTGTGAAGGTAAAATACAAGCGATTTCATGATTATTTTTACAAAGTAATCATATAGAATACCTAATACATGAAAAGTATCAGTGATAAGCATCCATGTAGTATAGATATAACTGTATAAAATAATAATAAACTCCTATTATTTTGTATAAAATAAATGCTGGACCATCTGTGTAAGATATGCGTTAAAAAATAATTGAAATATATATGGTTTACTATATGATATCATAAGTGAAAGATTATTACAGCTTGACGTAGGTACATTTTATTTTTGTTTTTGCTAATATGTGATGAAAATAACTATATAATATTATTTTTTCTTATTATCGAATACCATGGAATTTAAATATGATTTTGTAGGTATTATATTGCATTTAATTGTAGTATTAGTATGCACAGCGACGTTGTGATAAATATAGTGTAAGAGAGTTGACGATTCTTCACAATGTATGTTACAAAATTTTTAAAAAAACCGACTACTTCAGATTTATCTAACAAAAGTATCCACGATACCGTTTTCTGAGATATTATGAATTCAAATTTTTTTTGCTACTGGTGTTAGCTTTATTAAATTCATCTTTACTTAAACATTCGACTTCGTATAATGTGCAAAGCGTAAATTTTTTTAACTAACTTAGCCGATAAAGGTATCTTTCCAAATTTCGAATTTTCAAAAAAATCTCCTAAATTATTCTCATCGATTTGTCGTAATATGCCGATCAATTCTGTTGCATTTATTTCTGAATCGAAGTGTTCATTTAAAAATAAAAATATTTAATTTTGTTACTTTAGCAATCTGATTATTAGTATTTCGTTTAATATAAAATTTGACATCCATTAAGAATTATTAGGCCAATAACTTCACATAAGATTCACATGACACCCAACAATAATATCACAACACAAGGGGTGTACCTTAGAATCGAAATTTTTCTCGAGAAAAAACGAAATATAATTTCTAAAAAAAAATCGGGACACAGTTCTGTTTTTATTAACGAGGTCTCGGAGACTCGACCTCGGCGTGTGATATTATTACTAGGGATCAGGGTTACCTTATGTGAAGCAAGTACTCAACGTAATGTATATATATATATATCTGTTATTGATGTATTATTATTATTTACTACAAGTTACAATATTGAAATATACTTATAAATTATACTCCGGGCTACCGATCGGGCCATGGTGTGTCGTGGGTGCCGATGTCCAAATGTGGGTTGAGCTGGTCGTCCGCAGGTCCTCTTCAGGTCGTTGTCAGCCCTCGAGTTCCACTATCGACCACCTCACTGTCGACTCTTCATTCTTGACAATCCAACTATCAACCGCCGAGCCTATTCTATCGACTACCTCACTGTCGACTCTATCATAACTGACTGCCGCCAGGCGTCCAGGTCGGTATTTACACGATGTGAGCTAAACATCGCGTCAGCATAATATATATTTCATATATATATACACATTTGTCATTACTAACACTCAGCATATTAGCCGTGCTCAACGTAGGGAGTAATGTACGATGTCGATGACGATAATTGTTACATTATTATATTATTATATTCGATCGTACGTATACATACTGATCATAAATATAAACATATTTATACTCCAACACATATAGGCACTATTCAGATCTTGATAAAACTATCTGAATAAGACGATACGTATATATTAAAAAATCTCGCAAAAATGTATAATTTCAACAGTCTACAATGCTGATATAAATATAGCTTTTATTGTATTCGACTTTACTCTAAATAATTTATAGGTACACATATTTGTATAATAATATCATATTTTCAATGAAAATATATACAAACTTCATATTCGTATTAAAAAATCATATTAGATGCATCCACGTGAGAAATATTATATTTCTGTAGTTCTCATAAACATCAGCATATTTATACCTCAAATATAAACTATTTTCATACTAAATCCATATACAAATATCGTAATTTTATTAAAAACACATATAATTATTATCATTATCATCATAAACCGTTATACATAATATGATGATTTCATACGTTAACTGTTTAACTCAAGATACATTAAAGATCATCCAATTCATAATAATTATTAACATCCGTACGGTTCGAATTCAGAAATCACAATCACTCGAATACGTGCACGACTATATTTCTCCCTCCACCCCTCCACTAGGTTAGCTTAGTTAAAAAAACCACCAAAAAAAAAAAAAAAAAACCGAAAAAAAAAAAACAAAAAAATACAAAAATTAAATTAAAGGTCATGATCCATTATGACTCTTTACTTCATCCTTCACAGAGTGTAGATGAAGTAATCTTTAATTTAATTTTTGTATTTTTTTTGTTTTTTTTTTTTTTTCGGTTAGGTTCGGTTAGGTTTGTAATATCGAATATGTATATATGATTTAATGTGGGTTTTCATAATATCATACTAGGTATCGCGTATTCATGTAGGTAACTATAGAACTAAGTGATGGGTTGGTAATAGTTTTTAGTATTATTTTTTTTTACTTATTGTTATATATATATATATATATATATTATAATTCTCACTACACTTGACGAATAATAATAACAATAATAACAGTTAAAGAGATTTATTTTTTCTCGTATATACCTATAATCCATGTATGTATATATAAGCTATGATTTTAGTCTAATGTAATCTCATACAATATTTCAATGTATGTATCATTGATTAAAAATATAAGTATCTGTAATATTATTCAGGATAGGTTAGCCTGATAGTATTGTGTATATAAACATACAATAACAAGAATGTATGTATGTTCCCACATGTATGCACATTGTAGCATGAGCCTGTATGGAAAATGACTAATAATATGAAAATTTTTAATTGTTAAATTGATAAAGATGTTGGTAAGATAGGTACTACAGATGTGACGTTAATTATTGTATATTTCTAAATTTAGGTAATAAACCGCATAAAGTATCTGCTGAAATGAGAGATATTGTTAATAGTTCTTAATTTTCCGATATTATAACTTATACAATAATATATGGCGGTGGTGTTATATGTCTGTGTGTATGCACACGGTAAAATAAAAATATTATACAAGTGATATGACTGTTGTACGTATGTGCTGATAAAATATACGCATCGGCCACTTGAGTGATATGTAAGTTGTTGATGTGCAAGCACACATGCGTTGTCTCATATGTAAGCGTGAAAAAATATGTTTTCGAGAGTGTTTCGTTGGTGGTGACTGTGACTGGTAATGGTGTGTGTGTTTTTCCCGTGTACGTGCATGAATTAATATATATATATGTCGGCCAGGTTATTGATAATATGTAAGTTGTTGTATGCGCGTTCGTGTATGTGTTTTCTCATGCACAGGTATGAAAAATATAGAACACGAGATCAGAGGATCAAGGGATCAAGAATAAGTGATAGGTAATGATTAAGGATTAGTGATCAAGAGGGGTATATGTGTAATAATAATATGGTAGGTGTGATACATAATGTAAAAAATAAATATTACACAAGTGATATGGCTTTTACATGTATGTTTTTCTCATTCGTTCTTAAAATATATCAATTGTTGATTAACAATAGTTAAGGTTTTATTAGCATACAAACATGTAGATGCATGACTAGTCTTGATGAGTGTTGTTTTTCTCGGATGTATTACATAACAATTGATCAAGACGTTGTTTGATACATAATGTATCCGTTGGTTCGAAAGTATAAAGGAGATATGAAAATTAATATACCGTTGGATATATAATATGGATGAGGCATCATATACGTTTTTATATATTATTACCTAGAAGTTGACGAAATACCGAGAAATATATGTTACTCAGATAATGATACAATTTTATAATCCATTTAATGGATAAGTAAGAACCTTGTAAATATTTATTGTAAACCTTAATATTATTTTAATAATTGAAAATACTTTTTATATATCGTGTCTTTTTGTTTCATATAAATTATTTAATTTCCTATAAATATTAGAATAATCTACGTCTCACATTGCGTAGGTGCTGGTGCGGGGTGTTTGGCGAATGTTGATTGAGACGGCTGTGGTGTAACCTTATGTAGCATTATTACCAATAAATAAAAAAACTTTGTATCATGATCGGGGGGGAGGGACGAGCAGTTAAATATAATATATTCAGGGAGAATCGTAGGATCCTATAGATATAAATACCATAGGTTAGGGGCAGATATGTAAATATCAGAATCTTAAATAATATATTTAAATTACTAAGATTCCATTTCAGTTATAATTATGGTTTATTGTCTACTAAGCACTGACAAATAATAATAATACTCGCAAATATAATATTCCTAAGCTATGTTCTATTATAATATGTGACTGTATCGTAGTCATACATAGTCGTAGTGTGTATTGAGATATGAGGTGTATAGTGAACTGCTTTATTAATCCATGGTGTGTGTTGGTCTTGCAATTATGTGTGTGTGTTTTAATATTAATGTATCGATCAGCAGTTAATCGTACATAAGGTAGAGTTCGTATTATATACATAAGTGTTATGAAACATATAAATATGTTATATTATTATATTTATAATTGTTACAACTTGTTTTTAAATATCACGGTTGTTTTTATTTTACACAAAAATTAAAATATTAAAATGAAAAGTAAGTATAAGCATATTTGTGTTTAATTCAAATATATTAGATTAAATGTTGTATTATTTCAAACATTAAAATAAATGTAGTAGGTATATAAACGGTGAAGTCGAAATAGGATACTATAATTTTTGCATTTAGTGACCAAACTATATACTCAAAGACGACGTCCAAGACCCTCAGAGTCGATATCCTCTATTCTCCTTAGTCAGTATACCTACTAGTTACACAAATTCATAATATTGTGTGTCATAAATATATAATTTTGTGTATGTTGTCGAGTAATCCTTTGAGCTGTATAAAATAGTTAGATCTATGTATTTTAATAGGAATTACAATTTTGTAGTCGTAATTAACGAGGGATGGCGGGGGTGAAAATACTTTCTAGGGTGGATGGATTGGAATGTTTAAATGCATCTACGTAATTGCGATTATGTTTTTTGTAAGTATGACTTTTGTGTCTTAATATATTGATATGTACCTAAGCTGTATAATATGTTTGGTTGTGTGTGTGTTTGTGATGTTGTATGTGTGAATATATGTACATAAACTAAATATATATGAATACTGCATATACATATATATTATAATATGTTTGGGTGTTTGTGATACCTGATGAATGTGTGTATGTATGTATATAATATGCGACTATGTAAGTATCTAAATATGTATGAACTATCCTATGGGTATATGAGTGTAAGTGTGTTGTGCTAGAGAAATGTGTGAATGAAACTCATCATCATCTGTAAACGATTAAACGATTCACCATATATACATATATATATATTATAATTAATATTTCCGTATGTTGTCGGGGAGAGGAATGTGTGAATGCAAGCGAATGTACCTATATTCCGACGTGTATATTTTGAAAATAAATATTTTTACGAGTTTATGTCTGTGTGTGTGTGTGTGTGTGTTTGAGATTTATTCTCATGTATAACGAAGGACTGGGCGGCTTGTTTGTATACTATATGGAATACTGGAATCGCGTGTGTGTGTGTGTGTGTGTGTGATGTGATGTGATATGAATGTATGTATCTATGCATGCATGCGTGTACCTATGTATGATAAGGTATATAATATATATGTTGAGCTTGTGTGTGTTGTAAATATTATCATATAAGTTCAGAATGAAAACTGATGAGTACTGTATGGTGTGTAATACTATATTATAGTTTGTATGTGTATGGTTATATCATATTTATATGAATAAATATACCTATGCGTTTTATTGATATGTAAGTAATAAGTATATAATATTATGGTATAATATTTGTATATAGGTATGTGTGAATGTGTGATGTTGTAGGTACCTTATATTATATTATGAGCATAACGTATGTTCGTATATATGTATGTATGTATGTGTATGTGGGTATGTATGTATGTATGTATGTATGTATGTATGTATGTATGTGTGTTTGTATGTATGTATATATAAGTTCAGAATGAAAACTGAAGAGTACTGTATAATGTTTAATAGTATATTATAGTTTGTATGTGTATGGTTATATCATATTTATATGATGCGTTTTATTGATATGTAAGTAATAAGTATATTAATTGTATAATAATATGTTCAGGGGTTTGTGATAATGATGTGTGTATAATTGTTTAGATATATGTAAGTACCTATGTATATTATATGTAGACTATATTATAATATATTTGAATGTGTTTGTTTGAGATGTATAACGTGTGTGTTTGTATGTATGTATATATGTATGTATGTATGTATAGATGTGATAACTGATAACATAGATATGATAACGCGGTGGCGGGCTCGCGCGCGTTCGCGGCGGCCCTTTGTAAGGTATAGTGGCTGTGATGGTGGTGGGGGAAATTATACATCTCGTACGTATGTGAACGATTGTCGTAAACACCAGTTAAATGAGATAGAATATACCTTGTAATCATAAGCGAGTAAGTTGCGCAGTGGTGTGGTTGTCGTATGGGAAGCGACCTGTTCGAGTTCGAATCCCGGTTCGGCAAAAAAATTTTTAAATTATTTTCCGCGGCTAATTGATAGGGAAGAGTGGCGGGGGGGGAATATCGTACAAGTGCGTGATTGATGGTGGGGGGTATACGAAGAGCGGGGTAGCGGGGGGAATCTCGTGTACGTATGTGATATGGGTTGTGCAGAGGTGTATAGATGTATATGGGTTGTGTGCAACGGGCTTCGCGGGATGTGCCATCAGGTATAGGGATGTGCTAGCAGGATGCGGTTCCAGAACTCTCTTTTTTATCCTACTCATACATATTTATATACTTACATATTATATACACACACAAGTAGACTATATTTGTAAAATACAGGGAATTGTCTTCAGTTTAAGCGGGCATTTCTATATGCTCTACCGTGTAACAAAACATTTTAAAAAGTATTATTACATTTATTATAACAAACACCTAAACATACTATAAAACTTACATATTGTATTATAAATATAATCATTTGTTCCTATTGTGGTATCACCCGTATTAGACTATACGCGGTAAACCAACAATACGCCTTACCCTCGTATAATCTAGTTAATGACACTCTCTAAAGTTAATTAGAATGGCACTGTTAACTCGTTGAGGTACGATGGTGGTATACGCTTGTCAATTCATAGTTCGTTCCTATCTAATTGAAAGTTGAAATGACTCAAAGATTACATATACTTTGGCACTATTCAGTTTAATAAAACTTCATTGACACATAGAACGTATATCCCGGCACCGTTCCTATAAAAGGTAAGAAAGTAAGAATGACTAAAATAATGTTTAACTCGGGTTTTTAGGTCGGAAACACTTTTATTGTATTAAAAAAACATAAATAAAACACTTAACAAATTCATATCGCCTAGCCCCTACTACGATTGGCGTTTCACACGCACGTCGTAGCTACGTCCTAGCCGAATCACTCAGCGACAATGGGGGGCCGTGCCTGCGCGTACCGCAGTGTTATATAGTAAATATTATCGTCGCCTCAGCACATTATTGCTTCGCTGGCCTGACCTATGTCAATAATTTACAATTTGAAATATTCCCACCTATATTACATGTATATTAAATAATAATATTTTGACGACTGTCTACAATATACGACACTAAACATGGTACATATATGCAGTATCCATACATAAGTAAGGTACTTTCATAATATTATATACACCACCACACACATCTAATCTTGTTATACAGCTTGCATATCAATATAAGACACTTAGTTAAAGAATATACAATATTACATATAGGTACACTCACACATAAAAGACATACTTACAAAATATTCGACATTACAAACACCTAAACATATTATATAGATTACATAAATATTAAATATATATCTATACAATAGGTATAGGTATATAAAACATTCTTATATATTATATACACATCAATAAGTCACCTACATGTATAATATATCCTTACATATTCTTATATATTTAAGCAGTATTCATACATACATTTTCATATATATTTACTTAAACAACATTCATGCATGCATAGACTCGATCGAATATTTCAAATAATAATTTACATTAAATATTTTCGATATATAATTTATTTGATACCTAAATTCTTAAATATATATTAATTATTATACATTTACAGTAGATACATAAAATATATCACAACATCGTCGTGCATACTGATCCAACGATATCCAATAAACAGCAATTAAATACAATATAGTACCTATTCATATATAATTTCCTCATTTTTTCGTTAAATACGTAGGTAGAATTTATTTATAAAATATATAATTATGAAATCACATGTATATTAGCGTATTACCATCACAAGCTTGGAAATATATTTGAAAAAATCATGATTTTTTAGTGAAAATTGGTAAAAATATCATTTCCATATCAAGATCATTTCTAAGGTGTTAATAATAACATATAACTAGTTTGCAAATCAATCCATCAATCATATCGAATTAGATATTAAATACAACACTACACTATAACAGAACATTTCAGTTCTAAATAGCTGACTTACATCTCTCCAATCTACATTCTAATATGATATTATATCAAGTTTTATGGCTCATACATTATATTATGTTAAAACATGTAAACTTTTCATAAGTTCAATTATAATTATCATAATCTCACTGAAAAAATATATATATAACTAATATTTTGCCTTTAAAAACCGATTCATGCATAGTTTACCTTTGCTAAAAGTTATTATTTTTGTTTAAATATCTTAAAAATTGTATTCTTAGAGCCACACTCTTTAGCTAAATAATATAACACCTATATTATCATTACAATTTTCACTGATTTTCATCACTATACCTGTCTCGAAATACACAAACCTATAACACCCCGGTCAAGAATAAAGCATTGATTTTCAGATTAAATATAAGAACACTATATTTTTTTGATTTTCCATCAACGTAACATATAAATCATATATTTGTCTCCAATTATCGTTAAATACATGCGGGTATTTATGCTGAAACCGTACCCGATCGCTTATATTATAATAAATCATATGATAGTTGGGTAGGTACCAGTGGCGGTTCTGGTAGTATTTTTTTGGTGAGGCAACCTATGTATCACCCCCCCCCCCCCCCCCATACAAAATTAGAATTCACAATAAATCTAATTTAAAAACATAAAAAAAATCCACACAGACTTCACTTTACCCAACAACAAACATGGCCAACAAAACAATTTTTGTATATAATGACTCCCGCATAACCAAGTGTTGTTGATAAAAATTTGGATTAAATGACCTACAGAATACCTTACTTAGTTTCTTGTCAGGAGCCAAAGCTGACAAAATCGGAATAGGCTTACCCACTTTTACTAAATCATTTTTACTATCAGAATTCCATCGTCAAAACGGCGTCTCCAACAACATAACTACCACGTCTGTCACTGGATACGTCATAACTCCAACAGTAATTAATTTAATAATGTTTATTACAAAAAACTGCAGCACTCGCACATATATTTTAACGTAGACGTTAAGACGAACCGGAATCACCGAAAAAGTGTAAGACACAAGCGACCATTCGTACAAGACGTCAAGACAGAAATCACTAATGATAAATATAAAATTATTATCAATAGATATTACAACGGAAAACTGTCCCGAGTCTCGATTGTAACAATAACATCATTACTGATAATGTGTTTTTACGTTGAAATGCCGGCTGACTATATATTCCTGTATACCGAGTCTATTTTTAGTACATAAGGCGATATTAGTCGAGCCTCACAATGATCATTGCGCATGCGCAACTCTAGTTATTTATTAGTCGCGTGCATTCGCGTACATACGCTTGTGTGTGTAATTCATGTACACAATAGTACATACTCTGAGGCGGAGTTAAACGGTGCTTACTGACGTCATCGGAACATTGCCGCCGGTTGAAACACTAGCGTTTGTTTACGTAATAATTATTTCATACATTTCTTATCGGTTTATCACTATTTTTGGTAATAAACACTAAATAATATAATGATTTACCATTTACAATATAATAAATAATAATTTATATTGTTAAACTTGGCAAAGAAGATTTTTTTCTCAAATAAAATCATAAAAACGTTAAAAATTAATATCAAAATATGTATATGCTATCGGTGGGCCAAAAAAAACTTTAATAGTATTTTTTACTTAAAATTTTAGGTTAGGCGGCGCCTCACTTGCCTCACCCCCAAAACCGCCACTGCTTGTGGATTGTTATTATTATCAAGTCATTACATTTTGCGGTCTATATTAACTAATTACCTAATATACCTACCTAATTGTGTATAAATAAAATTTTTAAAAAACCTATGACTACCTACTTTTATTTAAATGTATCGAGTGTCTAAATACTTAAAATGTAAGTATCGAATATCTAGTTTCTCGATAATCCAAATCCAAGTATCTAGTATCGTGATTTTTTAGTCAGGTCAGGGAAACATGCAGTATGCAATGGGTGACAAAATTTAGTATTCAGTGTTAAACAGTATGTTTTAGTAGACGTAGCAAAATTGAAATTAGGCTATGTAAATAATATCTTAAATCAAAATTACTTATTGTACACATATTGTATAGATTGTAATTAAATATTTTTTATAATAAAAAAAAAAACGTACCACCTATTTATTATTTTAATATTTTATCTATTGAAAGTTGTCTCTGTGTTATGAAAAATAAAATTTGAACAAATATAACTCGATACCTCTAACAAATACTATAGATTAGAATACGGGCAGATTTTAGATTTGCTAGGGGACACTGTAATCACATACATTTTGGAACACTATGACGCCAGCAGGTTTCTACAGAGCTTCTCGTATTTTAATCTATAGTACATATTTGCCTCTATATAATAAATAGTTCGTGATCGCGGTTTATGATAATTGATAAGAAAAATAATTGATAACAACGGTAGCCGGTCAGTCAGACGTGAATTAGCGGCCTACTCATTACTCAACGAACAAGTTGTCGCGTCCTGCTATTTAATATAATATTTTACATGAACTAATAAGTATAACTAACTTTAAGTATCTTTAATGCGTATTCGTGCTCTGGTACACTAGATTCCATATTTCTATAGACCACGGAATATAATTTACCGCATCTACAGATACGTATAATACCTACTAACTGAAGTTAACTACAAAACAAAATAAGTAAGTACCTACGTACATAACACAATGTGCGTATTGTAGTCAATTGAATATTTTATCATATTTTAATAAGGTGCTCTTGTATAGTATACTACATTCCAAAAGACTGTAGGTTAAACCGATATCGATTAGGTTGGTATCTTCTATTTAGGTATAGTTTTTTATAACCATTAAATACATAAAATATGTTAATATTGTTGGTTGTAACGACTCAAGTCGCAAGTACTTTCCTATAATAATAAAATATAATAAAAATATAACATTTATAAGAATAAGTCATATTTTTCAGTAGTTAACAATTATATTATATACATTATTACACCAATAAAGTGGCGGTAGATAGCGTACTGCACGAGCACTTTTATAAATAATATTTAAATATTATTTGATCAATGTTATTAATTTTTTGCTGATATAGTATAAATACAAAGCATACCTCATTATATTAATTATTAATATCTAACCATTACTAAATATGAATGTATTATACTATTTCTAGACATTGACCAATGATAAATTAACTTAAAAACAGTTTTTAAATGTTTTAAAACATATTAAAATATATAAAAACCAAATTTATATGTATTTTGAATTGTAAAATATGCATGCAAAAATGCAAGAAAAAAATTAAATTAGGCAAGAAAAAAATACAAAACATGCAAGATTAAATTTCAGTTTTGCAGCGTTAATTATTTATTTATTTTTTTTGGGGGGTTTATTGGGCCTTTAAGACCATCCCGTCTCACAACCAAGCTTCCATCCTTCTCTA
>NC_083560.1:24749062-24864763 GCF_019925205.1 Metopolophium dirhodum
TTTCCAAGCTTGTGAAGGTAATATACAAGCGATTCCATGATTATTTTACAAAGTAAGCATATAGAATACCTAATACATGAAAAGTATCAGTGATAAGCATCCATGTAGTATAGATATAACTGTATAAATAATAATAAACTCCTATTATTTTGCTGGGCCATCTGTGTAAGATATGCGTTAAAAATAATTGAAATATATATGGTTTACTATATGATATCATAAGTGAAAGATTATCACAGCTTGACGTAGGTACATTTTATTTTGTTTTTGCTAATATGTGATGAAAATAACTATAATATAATATTATCTTTCTCATTATCGAATACCATGGAATTTAAATATGATTTTGTAGGTATTATATTACATTTAATTGTAGTATTAGTATGCACAGCGACGTTGTGATATATTTCATGTATCTACTGTAAATATATAATAATTAATATATGTTTAAGAATTCAGGTATTAAATAAAATAGGTATATATCGAAAGTATTTTATATAAATTATTATTTGAAATAATCAATTGCGTCTATATGTATGCACGAATGCTGTTTAAGTAAATATGTATGCAAATGTATGTACGTGTGTATGTGTGTGCATGTATGTATGTATCAACTATTATATTATAGTGCAACGATATGTTTCGGATGTTGAGACTTGTAATAATGACTCGTTATAGTGATGGTCATGCATTTAGATACATTTAATAACTAAACTGTATATATGCCTTTGATGGTAATAAACTAGACATGGGTATGATATTTTTTATAATATTACATATTATTTAATGAAATTATGATATTTTTGCCCATTTTTTACTAAAATATTGTGATGTTTCCATAATATGCTTTATTGAAATTTTGATATTTTTACTTATTTTAGCAAGATTTCTGTATTTACACACAGACAGCAATGTTTTTTTTTTTTTTTTTTTATCAAAATCAGTACATTTTAATGTGTATTCACATTGTTGAGTATATTTTTAGGTTTCTGCATAAATTCTACCTACGTATTTAACGAAAAAATGAGTAAATTATAATATATGATCAGGTATTATATTGCATTTAATTGTTGTATATTGGATATCGTTACATCAGTATCCACGGCGACGTTGTGATATATTTCATGTACCTATCTAATGTAAATATATAATAATTAATATATGTTAAAGAATCCAGGTATTGAATAAATTATATACCGAAAATATTTTATGTGAATTATTATTTGAAATGATCGAGTCTATGTATGTATGTATGTATGTATGAATACTGTTTAAATATATAAGAATATCAAATATGTAAGGATATAGGTATACAAGTGTGTGCATACTATGTAAGTAATATATGTGTATGCCTATATTATGTAGATGACTTATTGATGTGTACCTATATATATATGAATGTTAATATGTATATATAGTTATGTTAACTATAAATTTATATTATTGTATTAAAGATTATAATTTTACGACTTGTTGTACACAAATTGTATTGTACTAGGTACCCACAATTTTAATCCCTGATTTTTACTCCTTTCACATAGGTAAGTCGTAAAATTATAATCTTTAATACAATAATATAAATTTAAAGAATTATAATTATTATAAATTGGTATATTGTAAAACCTATTTTGGTATTTCTATTGAATGAACATCATTAAAATATTGTTTATTCGTTTGGAAATAAACATTTTAAGAACAGGTATCAAGTCTTATTGGATCTGATTTGTTCATGAAAATTTGTCCATCTCATGAAGTGTAAACGGTAAAAAATAAACAGGGTGTCAACAAAAACACTAACATTGTAATACGATATATAAATATTTAAGTTATTTTCAATAAAAAAAAAAAAAATTTGTTTTAGGAAGGATAGAAAAAATAATTTACCTATCCAGCTAGTGGATGCAACTTACTTCCACTACTTTAGATTTCTTATATCATTTATGGACGATGTTGTTAAAATACAAACTTCTGTTTTAAAATAGAAATCCTCTTTTTTTACTTTATTTATTCAGCAGATATTTTTTGTTGTTGAAAATTTTGATGCAACCAAATCAAAATTCGAACTATTAGTTTTTGAGTTATACAACTTTCTGTACTAAAGAAAATATTTATTTAGTGGCGTCACCGACCCAAACGAATTTATCATTGATAATATTAATTACGTATATTAATGTGAACACCAATAATAAGAAAAATTATATTATCAGTTCCGGTTGGATGGGCTGTGCAACTCGCGGGGACGTGGGTAGTCCGTGTCGTGCGGGTCGTTAAAAACTGGCTTGTTCGGGCCGGTTCGCCGCACGGCCGGCCGACGGTTCCAGGCGCGGGTGTCGCGCGCCGGCGTCGTCCGTCGTTAGTTGGCGGTTTGTTTGAGAAGCCATAGGGCGGCTTCCGCGTAAAGGCTGTATGAATCCAAACTGCTATTACGCGGGACCACGTCAACTTTACGTTTAAGCTTGAATTCAGCGGACGTGTGGTGTCTAGTCCTGTTGGGGCGACGTGGGGGGACTGAAGTAGGCGAGACTAACCTCCTTGTCCCCGTCGTCAGCCCTGTCTGCGTCCGTATTCCTTAACAGGTTAGGTCAGTTTTAAATTTTTTTATTTTTTTTTTCTATGAATATTAATAAAATTGTATTTGTTGGGTAGAAAAGCGTGAAAATTTAATGCAAGGCTCCTGATATATCGTTCTAATAGCAGTTGAAAAATATTAAAAATACATATGCATAATTTTTTTTTTTTAAGCATTTAAATTTCAAATTTTGATAACATTTATAAAAGGTTCAACTTTTATAGCTAAGGATTGAAAATTTAAAACAAGGCTCCACGTAAATAGGTTATATATAAATTGCTTTATTCACAATAATATCATCAAATATACTAGGTAATATCATAGGCTGACTGACCGTTTAAGCTCAGAATCGTTTTTCTTATACAATGATATACATAATGTTAAAATGTTATGTATCTACGGTCAAACTGTGTAGCTACCCAATGCACCAACAATATTCACTTTCCCATCGAACAAGATACTGAAGTTGAAAATCGAAGAATTATTTGCACTACTTATCGTGTACACAGATTCAAAAATTAAAAAATTAAAAAAAAACACACATTTTTGTAAAATCAATACATTCATCGTTCCACCCAGATTCTAAAAAAATGTAAATTTTGGGTGGCTGAGGAAAAATACCTGTTTTTTAGTGTCTAACGTTTATAAACAATAATTACGATATCTTAAGATTTTCTATTTTAATTTTTTCGTTATTTTGAGTTTAAAAATATTTAAAAACGATTTTTCAAATTGTATTTTACAATTTTAAACATTTTTTTTACGTTTATTACGGTTATTTTGTATTTTAAGCTTTACTGAATTTTTTGGTTTTTACTTTTTAAATTATGTTGTTCATTATTATTTTACGTTGATTGACGATTTATGATTTCAAATGTTTTACGGTGTTACTTATTTACATTTCACTATTTTTTTAATTTTACAATTTTTTACGTCAATTTCTACGGTGGTTTACGTTAATGTTTTCGAAGTGATTTAAAGTTTTTTTTATAGTTTTTGTTTAATGTGAAATAAATAAATAGGAGGCTTCAAAAAATTTCAACATATTTCTTACATGGCTATTTATTAAACCATATGAAACTGTAAAAAATGTAAAATTCTTAAGAAACTGTCGAAAAAATATAAACAATTTTAAACACAATTAAAACGTATGAAGACCATTCAATGTACTAATGAATATCATGTTGGTAGTATGTAATGGTGAAATATATCTTTCCTTTTATAGTCGATAAAATAGTGGGGCACAGTTATAAAATTTTAAAATATACAGCTAAATGACAAATTATTTAAATGACATACATAAAAAGTAGTATTGAAATAAAAACAAATTCAAAAATAACCAACATGTAGCCAACCGGATTTGCCGGAACTAATCGGACAGTCAGGGGCACCGTGAATTTGGCCCCTAATTTTGGTTTTCTTATTTCTACGTTTTCTGCTGATTTACAAATTCTTAAGCTACATCAATAATAACTTAAATAAATAATCATAAAAGTAGTGAAAAATCGATCACCGTATTTGTTAATCTTAAAGAATTTTCTGGATTTACAAATTCGGGGATTGTATTTACAATTTAATATTTATTACGCTCTGTTGTACATTAGGTGTCTAGAGTCACTGTAACGGTCGTGTTAAATTTAAATCAATAATCATTGTATATGAAAAATAAAATGTTCAGTGGAATTTATCATTATGAAACATATTTATACATCACTCACCTTGTTCTGCAAGTTTTCTGGATAAATATGAAAAACTAGAAATTCTCAGCCCTAGTAATCATAACCAGGGTTAGGATTTTAAAGGCATTACCATATTACTTATAAAATGATTAAGTAATGGCAAAATAAGTTTCAAATTTATTTCAAGATTCAGAAAACTGAAATTAAAAAATGAATTTTTCATATTTACGCAATACTAAGTACTATAAAATCCCAACCACTATCATAATAAATCACTATAATCGTCAAAAACAGTAAGAGCTAATGTGTAATAATAATTTGTGTATAGTAGATAGTTTGAATATTAATATTTAAGCTAAGCCTTTGTTTTTAACCTTACCTATACAAATTTTAATAAAATCGTACATTGTACCTATTATTGATTATATAATTTAAATCAATCCTTGTGATCATTTCTTAATTATTTTCTTACTTCTAGGTTTATTAAATGCATATAATTTATGAACAATCAACGATAACTTACCTTTTTTTTGTCCATTTCCCAAACGTGGCAAGCAAATGACCAATGTACTAAACCAATATTATAATATTGATACGTCCGAAATGAATAAAATAAATTAATCAAAACTCAATTCGCAACCACCAAAACAGACTATGTGTCGTATGATGATAATATAATGTCGGTCAGCGGCAGGAATCAACCAGTCCAGTAAGATATAATGTGATTTGTTTTTCCGGTCTACCAGGGTGCGCACAGTGTGGCAAAAATATAATGTGTTATTACTTATTATGCAATATTGTATTGCCTATGTAAAACTCATATTATTTTTCCAATACCTACTTTCTCGAAGTAATTGACTTGATATCATTGGTGAATGGGGTGGGGTGAACTTCACATACATAATAATGAATAGTAAAATTGTTTTTGTTGCTATAAATTAATTAATTTAGCAATAAGACTTGCTCACAGTGGTGGTTTTGACATAACTATTGTAATTTTAGCAGCACAGCAGCGTAAGAACGAAGACTAAGTAATTATTACGCTATACCTGTCGACGCCAGATAATACTTTAATTTTAATTGTTAATTGTCACCACCGTATCGCCATATTATATCCCTCCACCGACCGCCTCACACACACACTCGCACGCACACCTGAGTATTGTTTATTTTTATTTTTATATTGTTCTAGATATTATATAATATGTAGATTAGGCCGCGATGCGGTATCGGTCACATAGGCCGCCGAAAATGCGTCAGTACGGTTTTTCATAGTGTAATCGAAACACCCATTACCTATTACGTGAGCAAATCGCCGTTTTATAAATTAACTTATAGTTTTTTTGTCGGCACGAATTGCCAGTATAAGATTGTTTATGTTGGCGCAAATCACCACGTAAATTGTTATTGTATTTTTTTGATCTGTGTACGGTGCGCTTATTAAAATTATTATTGTTTTTATAGCCGAGTGCGCTGATCGTCGCGGCGTAGTATTATATTATTTCGTTCGGCGCTAATCGCCGCCCTTATTATTGTTGCGACATATTATTATTAATATAGTGTGTGTCGCGTAGTATTAACACATATTTGTTGGGCCAAGAGGGCCACGTAAAATTATTATTATTATTATATTGTTGTCAAGGCGCGAATCGCCAAAATTATTATTTTTATTATATTTTTTTTTATCTTGTGTGTGTGTGAAACCTTATTTTCATTATATAGCTAGGACCAGCAGGCCAGACTGCGCTCCAAAAACTGTGAGTTATTTTATCATTATATTTTTGTCATATTAATTATTATCGTGCCAGAAGGGCCGTATAAATATTATATTTTATCTTGGTCGTAAGGACCACCCATTAATTATTTATATTATACCTTTTTTTAAACTATATTATTGTGTTGCTGTGATTCTAATATAGTTACATTATTATTGATATCGTGAATTATACAGCAACTAATTATTTACTTGAAACGTGTTACCTTTTATTATTAGTTTTTTTTTAAGCACACACTCACACAAATACATAGATACACGATACACACCACATTCATATTACGTAGCTCGTCGGTACTCGTAAGGCGATCCCGACCGCTGCCGACTGAGTTACTACACACAAACACACCATAAGTCATAGTGTACAAGAGTCGGTAGGTGATTAGTGGTGCGCGCGAAGTATATCTGGTGTCTGGGCATACTTAATAATATTTTTAGTACCCGGCAGATTCAATACCTATACTTAACACGAATACTTACAAATCACATAATGCGATTTTTTTTTAGTGTGTATCTTATCGGTAATTAGGGATTGATTACTAACGAGGGACGTACAAATAAAACATAACGAATGTCAAATAATATAATATTAATAATTATTGATGTTTAAATAAGAACTAAAATTTGTACTGGTAAATAATAAGATATATTATTACAAATTTGTTGAACTATTGTGCGCCACATCGAAAAGGTTCGCGGCCGCATGTGGCCCGCGGGGCGCGTGTTTGTGACCGCTGGTATAGATTATAAACTTTCAAAAGTTAATACATCTATAACACAACATGTTTTATTTATTTAATATTAAGGTGAGCGGACCCGTACAGCTCATGAAAGCACAGCGACAGCTCAACGGAAAAATTCATACTTTATAACAAGTCACTTTAAAATAAAGATCGTGAACTGACCCCTAAATAATCTAATCGATACCTATGTTAACTGTTTATTATATAGTGTTTCGTATGTTAAGTAATATATTGAATTTTATTGTGCACTATGCCGCAAAATATTATAAGGCATTATCGTTATTATTTATTATAATTTATTTTATTTTTATTGATATTAATCACACGGTTATTCGTTTACATTTATTTGAATGTATAATAATTGTATAATGATGGGTTAAATAATTAGGGGCACTGTCGAAGTATAAGATCAGTAGTAAATGCATTCATTTAGAAGTTTGGAAACAAAACATAGGATATACTATGCTGCAACAACAAAATAATTATAAATATCTAAACTTGAATCCAAATTACAAAACGTTCATGCTAATATTATATTTAACCCGTCGTTGGTACACAAGTGAGCGCTGCTGCTCACACAGATAGCATTTCGAGCGTTATTCGTACAAATATTATTGAATTAATCTGATACTATAAATACTTTCAAATAACATGTCTATAAATATTTATAAAAATAAATAATTACGCTATTTGTCATTGCTATCAGTTATCGTTAGACAAAGTCGACAGTACCGATAAAGTGAGCGTCGCGCTAACACTGTACTAACCGCGCAATATTTTTATCACCACCGCCGTAGTCGATTACGTACACGTGTTTTTATTATTTTTTAATTTATCATGGCCAATAAAGTTATTTCGTGGTTAGAAGAGACCGAAGAATTTTTTTAGATGACTCAGACGATACCGATGCTGATCCTAGTTAAAAGTTAAAATGAGTCTGATAGTGACATTTCTGAACCTACGCATAGATCAAATACTTCACAAACCTCTCGTTTAAGAAGTCGTAGTCCTATAGCACAGAATTCTTACTACTTAGGGAAAGATAAACAAACAAAATGGTATAAGGACGCTCCTCCTAGAAATGTACGTACTCGACAACGTAACATCGTTGTACGTTTACCAGGCGTAAAACAAATAGGTCGCGATGCAAATTCTATTTTGGAGTGCTGGAACTTAATTTTTCCTAATTCCATTATTGACGATATAGTAAAATACACTAACATACATCTCGATAAAATTCGTTCAATATATACACAATAACACACAACAACATATGGTACGCGAAACATCAAAATCCGAAATAAACGCGCTTTTTGGACGGTGTTCTACGTAGTAATCATCTCAACCTTGATGATTTATGGTCAAACGATGGCTTATCCCCCGAGTATTTTCGAGCAGTTATGCCAAAAGCACATATTCTTCTAAGAGCAATGAGGTTTGACGATACTGGCAAAAGAACATACAAAACCGTTTATGTTAGAACGATTGCAGATGCCTACATTGCGTATAAGTATTTGACAAAGAATAATAAAATTAACTGGTTACAACGTTTTCAAGTCCCTGAACGTTCAAATATTGAACATCGTCCGAAGTGCGTATTTTGTCCAAAAAGAAAAAATCGAAAGACCATGGTGAGGAAATATTTTTATGAATACATAATAATAATATTATATATAAGTAATCATTATTTGTTTGAAATAATTTCGTAGACCAAGTGCGTAAAATGCAGCGTGCCAATATGTAAGGAGCATACGATGAGCACATGCGTATCCTGCTGTAACGATCACAACGAAACAAATACTACAGAAAGTGAATAGACAAAAGTCATAAATTTAATAGTTTATAAATTTTCATTTATATTAAGTTTTTAATTAATTTGTATTTCTTTATATGAAAAAAAATATTTTTTTGGGATGAGATTGTAGTTTTTTATTTTTATTTTATAAATTATGAAATGTACATAAAAAGTATTTATATACTTTTTAGTGAAGGATAAGAATATACATAATTCTAGATATGGTTTGATTTTTTAAGTTAGTAGATCAATTAATAATAATATAAAAAGTGAAGTGTGGAGTGTGCCGCGCTCACAGTGTAACAATCGTGTTACAAACTATATGTGTACCAACGACGGGTTAAAAAAGTGAACATAGTTGGTACTTTTGGGAGGTCAAAATTGAATATTCCTAGTAGTTTTAGAAAGCGTCGAGATAAACTACCGACAAATCACGAAAAAACCTCTAAAAATGGGATTTTAATTTCTAACGCTTTGTATATCACCATACCAACGAACAAAAAAAAATAATATAAGGACTACGCTTGTCGCGGTCCTGTGAGGAGTCGCGAGGGTGAGGTGGTGAAGGGTCTACTGACCACGTGAACAAAAAAGAAACAAAAATAAAGAACGAAACACCGATTGTTTGTGGTTTGAACCTGCGTGTTTATTTTGCAGCGTAAATACGAAAGAGGAAAAAAAAACAATAGGTAACAGAGAACAAACTGTACGCACACTCTGTTAAAAAAAAAAAGGAACAACGGTCGATGGGTGATGCCACGATATCGGGACACAGGTTGACCGTGTCGTATCGGTCGTCGAAAAACTAGTGACATTACAATTCGGTTCACCCAACGGCCGGCCGACGGTTCACGGCGCGGGTGTCGCGCGCCGGCGTCGTCCGTCGTCGATTGGTGGTTTGTTTGAGAAGCGTTGCGCGGCTTTCCGCGTAAAAGGCTATTTGAATTCAAACAGCTATTACGCGGGACCGCGTCACGCTAACCACGTTAAATGTTTGTTATTGACATTTATAGAAAAAGAAACTAAAAAAGGTGGGCAAGTGGGTTTCGCTCTGTTGTACCTACAGTAGGTTACAAGTGAGCCACTGTAATATATGGTGTACAATTTGAATTCAATGATATAATATATGAAAAACAATTCTGAGCAAAGACGATAAGTCAGCCTATGATATTACTAAATATATTTGATGATATTATTATGAATAAAGTAATTTATATATAACATATTTGCGTGGAACCTTGTTTTAAATTTTCAATCCTTAGCTATAAAAGTTGATCATTTTAAAAATTTTAACTACAAAATAATTATTGAATTTTTAATTTTTAATTTTTAATTAAAAACTGACAATGTCCGTTCAAAAAGTTCAAAAAGAGTCAACATTTTTTTTAAAATTTTATAGTGTATAGAAAATAAAAGTATAACATTCATTAAAATGTTCATACAGTTCTTCGTTTTTGAATAACAACAAAATAACAAAACCACTAAATGAGAAATCGAGTGAAAATCCAATATTGTAAAAATATGAACTTCAAACGCTCATAAAATTTTTTTTTTTAATTGTTTGTAGACATTTTTAGATTCTGAGTGGAACGATGAATGTATTGATTTTGCAATGATGTGTGTTTTTTAGTTTTTTTATTTTTATGTCTGTCCTCACCTTTTAGGACAGTAAAAGTGCTTAGATTTTCTTCAATAGTAATTTCTCTGATAGGAAAGTGAATCTAGTTGGTACTTTGGGGGGTCAAAAGTAATAATTTCCAAATAGTTTTCAAATGCACCGTAAATAATTTACGGGAATTTTTACGCACAATCTGTTTTTGAGAAAATTGACTCTAAAACAAATGACCGTAGCCTGTAGGTAGATGACATTTTTTGACTGAATGTATATATTAGCATTTTCTATACACCATAACATTTTCCAAATATTTTGACTTATTTTGAGCTGTTTCCGGACATTTTCAGTTTTCATTTTTTTTTATTTTTTTTATATAAATATCAATAAAATTTTATTTGTTGTGTAAAAAAGCTTGAAAATTTAATAGAAGGCTCCTAGGTTATTGTTTCAAAGGCAGATGAAAAAAAATTAAAAATCCTTTGTCACAGTTTTTATTTATAAGCATTTAAAGTTCAATATTGACAAAATACGAAAAAATAACTAAAATTAGCAAATTATTTTGAGTTGAGAATTTAATAAAAATTTTTCTTTTTCAATCTAAGATTTTAAAATGTAATACACCATTATCCATAAGTTTATCTACCTTAATCAAAATAAAAATGTCTACAAGAAAGTCAAATTCAATTTTTATGAACGTTTAAAATTCATATTTTTACAATATTTGATATTCACTCGATTTCTCGTGTAACGATTTTCTTATTTTGTTGTAATTAAAAACGTATGACTGTAGATACTTGAAAATTTCACTGAATGTTTATATTAGCATTTTCTGTACACCATAAAATTTTGAAAATATTTTGACTCTTTTTGAGCGGTTTACGGACATTGTCAGTTTTCAATTTTTTTTTCTATAAATATCAATAACAATTTTTTGTTGGGTAAAAAAGCGTGAAAATTTATTATAAGGCTCCTGATATATCGTTCTAATAGCAGTTGAAAAATATTAAAAATACATAGGCACAATTTTTTTTTATAAGCATTTAAAGTTCAAATTTTGACAACATTTATCAAATTTATAATTTATTAATTATTTTGTGGTTAAAAATGTATAAAATGTTTAACTTTTATGGCTAAAGATTGAAAAATTAGAACAAGGCTCCGAGTAAATAGGTTATATATAAATTACTTTATTTACAATAATATCATCAAATATACTTGGTAAAATCATAGGCTGACTGACCGTTTTCGCTCAGAATCGTTTTTCTTATACAATGATATTATATCATTGAATTCAAATGTAACACCATCCATTACAGTGACCCACTTGTAACCTACTGTACAGCAGAGCGACATCCACTTATCCACCTTTTTTTTAATAAGCATTCTTAAAAATCTTCTACCAAGCAATGAAACACATAATAATATGATTTGGCCTGCCTTTTTTGTATTTTATCAAATTCACAACACTGCTTAACATCGTAATTCAATAATCGTATTATCATAGTAAACAAAGAGATCATCGGATATTCGATACTTCCCCAGGTAGCAAAATAGTAATGATATTATTACTATAATATTACAATACCGCTATGAAAATAATATTTCTTTGTAAATATTATAATATTATTTATATTTCATTGCAATCATATTATTATTTTAGAAACAATATAGTATCATTTTTATTTTATTCCATTTATAATATTATTTGCATAATAATATATTAATGTTTTTTTATTATTTTGTATGTAGGTAGTAACAATTTTTAAAATTTGCATTTCCAGCCTTCTGGATTTGATATATCTATTGGCTATTATCTTCGAACCTCATACAGACATACAGTAACTCAACCCCACCCAAAACAGAAGTTTTTGCAGTAACCCCAATGTTAGCAGTGAAAAAAAGTGTTGGGGGGGATCCCCCTCATGATGATCAGGCCTCATCCCCCTTAATTACGCCCCTGATAGTGCATAAAAATGATATTTTTATTACTATTACCATTGATAATAAATACTATTTATTAACACTATTTATTATCAATGCTATTAGGTACCTATTGTTTTTACGTATTATAGTTCCTTATCATGTTAAAATATGGAAATATTGTAATAACTAATAACTATTGGATATATAGCACATTTTTATTCACTAGTTGCAATAGTGTGCTGTTAGTTTTGATGAGTATTACGTACTACAGTGAATTGATCTATTATCAAACGTTTAAGTACCTACGATTTAAGAACAGTATCTGTGCTTAAGAATCAGCGACTTTTTCGATAATTTAATTTTCAAGCAAGATATGGATTGGTATGTAAAATATCACAAATTAAAAAATGCTAATATCTCACTTGAAAATTAAAATATCGAATGAAAACCGACGCTTAAGCACAGATATTGTTCTTACAATCTTACCTAAAAGTTTGAATAGTTTGATAATAGGTCCATTCACTCTAATATTAAAACTAACAGCACACTATGATAACGCAAATTGTCCGTGTCGTACGTGTAGGAAAATGTAAAACAAATGACCGTAGCCTGTAGGTAGATGACATTTTTTGACTGAATGTATATATTAGCATTTTCTATACACCATAACATTTTCCAAATATTTTGACTTATTTTGAGCTGTTTCCGGACATTTTCAGTTTTCATTTTTGTTTATTTTTTTTATATAAATATCAATAAAATTTTATTTGTTGTGTAAAAAAGCTTGAAAATTTAATAGAAGGCTCCTAGGTTATTGTTTCAAAGGCAGATGAAAAAAAATTAAAAATCCTTTGTCACAGTTTTTATTTATAAGCATTTAAAGTTCAATATTGACAAAATACGAAAAAATAACTAAAATTAGCAAATTATTTTGAGTTGAGAATTTAATAAAAATTTTTCTTTTTCAATCTAAGATTTTAAAATGTAATACACCATTATCCATAAGTTTATCTACCTTAATCAAAATAAAAATGTCTACAAGAAAGTCAAATTCAATTTTTATGAACGTTTAAAATTCATATTTTTACAATATTTGATATTCACTCGATTTCTCGTGTAACGATTTTCTTATTTTGTTGTAATTAAAAACGTATGACTGTAGATACTTGAAAATTTCACTGAATGTTTATATTAGCATTTTCTGTACACCATAAAATTTTGAAAATATTTTGACTCTTTTTGAGCGGTTTACGGACATTGTCAGTTTTCAATTTTTTTTTCTATAAATATCAATAACAATTTTTTGTTGGGTAAAAAAGCGTGAAAATTTATTATAAGGCTCCTGATATATCGTTCTAATAGCAGTTGAAAAATATTAAAAATACATAGGCACAATTTTTTTTTATAAGCATTTAAAGTTCAAATTTTGACAACATTTATCAAATTTATAATTTATTAATTATTTTGTGGTTAAAAATGTATAAAATGTTTAACTTTTATGGCTAAAGATTGAAAAATTAGAACAAGGCTCCGAGTAAATAGGTTATATATAAATTACTTTATTTACAATAATATCATCAAATATACTTGGTAAAATCATAGGCTGACTGACCGTTTTCGCTCAGAATCGTTTTTCTTATACAATGATATTATATCATTGAATTCAAATGTAACACCATCCATTACAGTGACCCACTTGTAACCTACTGTACAGCAGAGCGACATCCACTTATCCACCTTTTTTTTAATAAGCATTCTTAAAAATCTTCTACCAAGCAATGAAACACATAATAATATGATTTGGCCTGCCTTTTTTGTATTTTATCAAATTCACAACACTGCTTAACATCGTAATTCAATAATCGTATTATCATAGTAAACAAAGAGATCATCGGATATTCGATACTTCCCCAGGTAGCAAAATAGTAATGATATTATTACTATAATATTACAATACCGCTATGAAAATAATATTTCTTTGTAAATATTATAATATTATTTATATTTCATTGCAATCATATTATTATTTTAGAAACAATATAGTATCATTTTTATTTTATTCCATTTATAATATTATTTGCATAATAATATATTAATGTTTTTTTATTATTTTGTATGTAGGTAGTAACAATTTTTAAAATTTGCATTTCCAGCCTTCTGGATTTGATATATCTATTGGCTATTATCTTCGAACCTCATACAGACATACAGTAACTCAACCCCACCCAAAACAGAAGTTTTTGCAGTAACCCCAATGTTAGCAGTGAAAAAAAGTGTTGGGGGGGATCCCCCTCATGATGATCAGGCCTCATCCCCCTTAATTACGCCCCTGATAGTGCATAAAAATGATATTTTTATTACTATTACCATTGATAATAAATACTATTTATTAACACTATTTATTATCAATGCTATTAGGTACCTATTGTTTTTACGTATTATAGTTCCTTATCATGTTAAAATATGGAAATATTGTAATAACTAATAACTATTGGATATATAGCACATTTTTATTCACTAGTTGCAATAGTGTGCTGTTAGTTTTGATGAGTATTACGTACTACAGTGAATTGATCTATTATCAAACGTTTAAGTACCTACGATTTAAGAACAGTATCTGTGCTTAAGAATCAGCGACTTTTTCGATAATTTAATTTTCAAGCAAGATATGGATTGGTATGTAAAATATCACAAATTAAAAAATGCTAATATCTCACTTGAAAATTAAAATATCGAATGAAAACCGACGCTTAAGCACAGATATTGTTCTTACAATCTTACCTAAAAGTTTGAATAGTTTGATAATAGGTCCATTCACTCTAATATTAAAACTAACAGCACACTATGATAACGCAAATTGTCCGTGTCGTACGTGTAGGAAAATGTAAAACAAATGACCGTAGCCTGTAGGTAGATGACATTTTTTGACTGAATGTATATATTAGCATTTTCTATACACCATAACATTTTCCAAATATTTTGACTTATTTTGAGCTGTTTCCGGACATTTTCAGTTTTCATTTTTGTTTATTTTTTTTATATAAATATCAATAAAATTTTATTTGTTGTGTAAAAAAGCTTGAAAATTTAATAGAAGGCTCCTAGGTTATTGTTTCAAAGGCAGATGAAAAAAAATTAAAAATCCTTTGTCACAGTTTTTATTTATAAGCATTTAAAGTTCAATATTGACAAAATACGAAAAAATAACTAAAATTAGCAAATTATTTTGAGTTGAGAATTTAATAAAAATTTTTCTTTTTCAATCTAAGATTTTAAAATGTAATACACCATTATCCATAAGTTTATCTACCTTAATCAAAATAAAAATGTCTACAAGAAAGTCAAATTCAATTTTTATGAACGTTTAAAATTCATATTTTTACAATATTTGATATTCACTCGATTTCTCGTGTAACGATTTTCTTATTTTGTTGTAATTAAAAACGTATGACTGTAGATACTTGAAAATTTCACTGAATGTTTATATTAGCATTTTCTGTACACCATAAAATTTTGAAAATATTTTGACTCTTTTTGAGCGGTTTACGGACATTGTCAGTTTTCAATTTTTTTTTCTATAAATATCAATAACAATTTTTTGTTGGGTAAAAAAGCGTGAAAATTTATTATAAGGCTCCTGATATATCGTTCTAATAGCAGTTGAAAAATATTAAAAATACATAGGCACAATTTTTTTTTATAAGCATTTAAAGTTCAAATTTTGACAACATTTATCAAATTTATAATTTATTAATTATTTTGTGGTTAAAAATGTATAAAATGTTTAACTTTTATGGCTAAACTAGTTTGTTTTAATTATTTTGTTTAGCTATCGGATCTACGTTACATCAGTTTCAATCGAATTTTATTATTATTATCAATTATACTTGTAATTTCTATAATAATAATTTTAAAAAAAATAACCATTTATAATGGGGTTAGATGAAATTATGCAAGCTCAGGTTAAGGAGCTTAGGAAAAAGCGTGGTATTATTAAGGCGTTGCTAACGCGTATGAAAAACTTTCTTGAGGAATTCGATCCAACAACTGACGCTATATCGCTATTGGAATTCCGTCAAGAAGAGTTGCCACGCCTAAATCAAAAGTTTGACGTCATACAGACACAGTTGGAATTGATTGTTGTTGATGATTGCGAAAAGGAAGAAGAGGAGCGTAATAAGTTCGAATTTGACTATTTTAGTATCCGTTCTCGAATTCAGGAAACAGTGAATGCTAGGAAGATTAACAACAGCAGTTCTCACAACTCAACTTTCAATACGTCAGCAGGTCACAGTCGTGCTCAATTGCCTATCATTACGCTACCAGTATTTGCCGGTGATATCCAAGATTGGGAATCTTTTTTCGATTGTTTTCGTGCAATGATACACGATGATGGTGGATTTACACCAGCTAATTATAATAATATAACAGCCCTCTGTACTTGACGGTATGTCGTTAATCGTTGTATATTATATTGCAAACTAGGTCTACCGACTTTTGTTCCTACCTGTAACCTAACATGACCTATATATTTTTGTCATCGTTGCAACTGCCCATATTAAATATATTATTAATATATTATATTTCTATCGTTGAATTAAGTACACAGATGAGCGTTTACTCCATTGAATTTTTATGAAAACACCACTATGCATATAAGATACGGTATTACCTATGATTAATAACAATATTTTTTTCCTATATGAGTATCACCTACGCATGTTGAAAAGATAAATTTTTTTAGTAATGAGTCTTAATAATTAATCTACTAAAACTTAGAGATAATAATACTTACATATTATATTATATAAATTACGATATCGTATCGTAGTCTTACGGAGTTCGGTATGTGTAATGAAATTAAGTCTAAGGGGGACACCAAACTAATTTACCTACTTACAAAAGGTGTGTGTAGGCCAAGGCAGTTATGTGAGTGTTAATATTATTTTATCGGTCAGCAGTTGATATCACACTATGTAGAGTTTGTGTTATATACATGGGTGTCATGATTATACGATTATCAATTAAGTGCACTACGATAAAATGCTATTAAAAAATACTGGTCTGCAGTAACCATGCAGTGATCATTTTTCAGACTTAGGACTGGCAATATAATTGTATAAATATTGGTATGAGGAAACTCTGTGCCGTTGATTAAATATGTTTCTAATATGTAAACACAAAATTGTAATATTCTATTATCTTGTGGTTGCAATTCCATTATATCATACGCGAAACAATCTTCAGCTATATGATGGCTTAAAAAAGAAAGTTCAAAAAATTTTTTTAAAAAAATTACTTTATAAGTATTATTGTTTCAATAATCATTACTTTACCTCAGCTGATGTATTTTCCTGTACCACCTTTGACAAAGGTGAAATCTAAACCAATCTGTCAATGATTGAAAACTGTAAAAATTCTATATGTGACAAAAAAAATACATTGTATTGTACTTTATTATATTACATGTGTGCACACGTTTCAATAAATAATTTGCTTCTTAATAGTCTTCTTCTCTATAATGAAACAATGAGCGAAAAAATAAAATATAGTGACGATACAGCCAAAACCAGAAAATTAAATTAAATTAAATTAACACGCACATGCAACGTATCATCTGCGCCGTACGACTGAGACTGACTGACGGATGTCAATTCGTCGAACAAAATTAGTCGTAAAATGATATCGTATTATTTTGGACTTTGTTCACGTTGTTAACTTCTCGTGACGGCGTATGACTAATTAGTTGTAGATAGCGTCGCGATTTTATTATACTCTATAATAAACATTTTACAACGATAGAGTATAGACTGCACTCCATGCAGCCCTATCAAATTATTTTTGTTATGTATTATTTCATATTTCCAAAAGCAACAAAAATAATATACTTTTTTTATATCATAAAATATTGTTTTTGAACATAAAATATTAAATTTTGTGTATGTAGCTGGAGAGCCACAACTTTAGACCGAAAGAGCCACATGTGGCTCGTGAGCCGCAGGTTGCTGAACCCTGGTCTAGCCGCAACAGTAATTATTTTTAAATTTATTAGGTATTAAATGGGTGCGCCATTGTTTCGTACTGTTGTCACGTTCTACACACCGGCGCACCACAATGGCTCCATAACCGATCGCGGAACCGCTGATGGCCGACTCTCTGCATTCGTTGGCACTATCACTCCGCCCGTAGTAGAAACATACGCCTACATCGCGGTATCGATATACCTATCGTACGTCATATTTAATTGTAGTCATTTTGTGACCTATTGCCAAAAGCACCACAAGGAAATTTGTCAGTAGCCTGGGGGTGCTTTTATTACACTACGCTGATTACTAAATAATGCGTAGGAATATTTATTCAAATTCTACATGATAATACAAATTTAATAATAGTTTTTTCGATTGATATAAGCCATTTCGTTATAACTAACAAAATAAAATATTTTTTGTTTATAATTAGGAGTTTTATAAGCACCATTCGCGGGTTACTTTCTGACAGGGACTGGAACCTATATTGTGTTTTTCGGTTAGGATATTGTTATGTACGTCTACAGAACTAAATAAATTAAACACGCAGTGAGGTAGTTAACCACTATACTTTATTTTAACACTATGTTAATACAAAAATACACGGATTTGCCATATACGCCGGCCGTGCTCGTTTCTACGGTGGATACATGGTTACATATATATGTCAAAGAAATGCTTATATTACAAATACTTAAATTACTAATGAAATGAGTTTATAACAATATATAGGAATATATGAGATTATTGTAAATACTTCTTTGAGTTACGTTAAGTAGTTAAGTTCCCTCGGGGGTTTTTACACACCTTTAGCCATACATCGCGAGGGCGGCTACTTCACGCCTTTTGACGACGCGGTCACATCCCTCTGACGGGTTTCGTCAGGGCGCCCTGGCGCCAGGCTGGCGGTCCCCCGCCAGCTGCTCTCGTTCGAGATAGATCGATGGGTTTCGTATAACCGCGTTCCCTCGCTTCTGACTAACGTTACTAAGATGTAACCTGCCGGTAGTTCAGGTATGTGGTCCCTGGCTCCACCCACTCATCGGTGGTTGCAGTCTTACGGTAGCAAATTGTGCTTAACTTGACGACAAACTGCGTTTGCCGGCCCAGCGGGCTGGTGCGTTCAAGGTTTTGCCGCTTGGCGGCGCCGTATTGTCGAGATTGGTTCCGGTGCATAACGTCGGAGTCCTCCCTCTAAAGCAGGGTCATTTGCGAGCTGTTGACTGAATCCAGATCACCGCTTCTCCGCGGCCGGGTCGCTGGTACGCCTTCCCATCCACTCGGTTTGATCTCTCCAGCCAGGGACGCATCTTTGCACATAGCTTATGCGAACCATCTATCGGTCAAGGTACTCATGAGGGATGTTCGGAGAAGTAATCACTCGACGCATCGCCTTAAGCATATAGGAGCTAGTGACGGCCTTCTGTGATTCTCATCTCGCGCACTTCAAGCGAGACGTTCGTCGGAGATGCCGTGATTGGATCTCGTGTCACCGGTTGATTCACATAATCAACCGTAAACGGGACGGTGGCTCGGTGTAAAACTTTTCAAAGTCAGTATCCATTCGCCGGCGACGTGAACGCCCCGGCCTTCGGCAAGCGCCGCGGTCTGTCAACCCCGCGACGCCCAGCGAAACTCACAGGCCTCACCTCCTTGGCTGTGGTTTCGCCAGATAGTAATAATGGACATTTTAAACCACTGTGTGACGGGGAGTATAAGACCATTCCCCCGGGGGTTGTTACACCTTTAGCCATATTTCTCGAGGGCGGCTACTTCACGCCTTAATGACGCGGTCACGTCCCTCCGACGGGTTTACGTCAGGGCACCCTGGCGCCGGACTGGTGGTCCCCGCCGGCTACTCTCGTACGAGGTAGATCGTTGGGTCTCGCTGATCCGCGTCGGCGAACGCTGGATTCGACCCAGTCAAATTCCTCCCCTTCTACTAAGGCGCTACTCCCCACAGCCCCCGCGAGGCCATCCACGTATGTCGCGAACGCGCGGCCGGCGAGCGCGAGCACGCGAGGTGCCCGCACGCTTCGGCCGGACGCACGCCACAAAGCTCGACGGGCACTGATACCGTTCGGGCGTTAGCAATGTCGGATTTTCAGTGGGGCTCTCCTCGTCGCCCGCGGAATGAGATTGAAGAATCCGTTATCCAGAGTACTCACAACGACTCTTTTCCCACTAGCATCGGCACCGGAACAGTTCTTACGCCGCCGCGGTGTGACCTTTTTTGAGTGGTACGGTTATATTTTGCCGGGTGCCGTGTCCGTACCGAATGCTCGGGTTACAGTGCTTGTCGGTGGGTGTCCCCCAGCCGGACTTCCGTCTTGCACGTATTCGCACACGAGTTGGACGGCCCGTGTGCTCTCAGTCAGGTTCGTGCTAGAAGCGCCAGCGCGCCCACGGAGTCCCTCGCGTCGACTCAGAGCCTCTCGCCCAAGCCCACTGGTTTGTCGCAGGTGGTATGGTACCCCCACTCGGGTAGTTTGTTCCCGTGCGGAAAAGGAAGGTGCCCTCCATCACCTCGATCACCCTTATTCGGGGACCCACGTCGAGGTCTTTTGACGTGCCAACCAGGTCTGCCCTTCCTCAGTACACCTGGAACACGGTTATTGGTTTTTCCCGTGAGTCCGCGCTCTGCGATTCGGTCCGCTCCGAACGCTTGGACCTTGAGCGCGGAGCTTTTTCGTAGCTGACGGTCGGGCAGTCGTATGTGTAAGCAGATGCTCTGCGATCCATAAGGACCTGCACTTGGCAAGCTACCCATCTCTGGGGTATACTGTTGGAGTAGCTGGTCTGCTGAAAACTGCCTAGCCAGTCCTCATTTCCTTCATTGAAGACCCTTCGCCCGTCACCACCGGTAAGTCTCTGAGACCACCTCCAGGTGCTTCCTATTACCCCGGGAAGCTCGGTTTGGAGATGCGCCCTCCACTGGCGTTGAGATCGGGACGGGGTCCTAGTTATAATATTATCTAGACGAGAAAAAGTATTGACTCTATAATTATTTATATTTAGTGGGAAGTAATTTTGACGACTCCAATTAACAGACTAATCTAGATTTTATTTTAAAATGAATGTATCAATTGGATACTTTTAATAGTCAAACATATTTAATATTTAGTTACTATAATATAATGTTGATGCCTGATCGGAAACAGTATCACCACCACCCAATCGATTTGTTCATGAAAATTTGTACGGAGGAAAATAGACAGTGGAGGAAAACGGTATCTCGTTTTTGGAGGAAAATGGCTACGGCCGTTGTTTTATATTCAATCGTGTAGCAACTATTTATTTATTCACTGTTTTAAGTTAAAAATTCTTGTCTCATCCTTATCTTTTACCCTTTCCTTACCTCTCTCCTTAAGTATGTAAGAATTCCTATTACTTCCACACAATTTAGACATTCGACATTTTCGTTAATTTCCAAAACACTTTTACTGATTCAAAAATGTGTGGTTGATCCGTTACCACTGTAGTAAACCCAAAAGCCATTATACTATTTTAAATAAAATAAGTAAAATAATAAATTATACATAGTATAATTTATGAGTAGAAACGTAGGTATTAATATAATCCTAAATAACAGGAAACATAGAGCAAAGGTGAAAACAACAAGTTGTTTTACCGAGTGACAAAATAGTGCAATTAAACAATATTAGGGAAGTAATATTAGAATATAGATATCACGCCTCCAATGCGTCATTGTTAGAACCCGCATAAATACGGGTAGAGTACCTACTATTACTTAGAAGATAGTCAGCCCTCGTCGTAGGTCTATCAAGCTTACGACAGTGCTTATAGTTATTTTGTAATTCAAACTTGTAATAATAAAGTGTTATGTAACTGTCATATTTCAAAAAGTCTAAAAAGTGTTATTAATTATTTACCTATCTTTCTCAACACGACTCAAGACGACAACGAACGTGCTACGTCGTTTAAATAATTATTGTATTAGTGTTCAAGGTGTCCGTCACGGAGATCACTACACCACTTATCAGTAAATAAAGATATTTTACTAATATGTTGAATGTATTATAAAATATAAATTTTAGTTCTGTGCTGAAGTACTGAATCCATACTTTTAAGAAATGTTGAAGCAATGTTTTCGAAAGTCATAAAGCATAACGAAAGGAAAAATATTAAATATTCTCTATTAAAGATAATCAATAAATCCATGAAAAAACTGACCAGCCACAGGCAGACAGCATACCGTATGTCTCTATGACAGTTCCTATTATATATTATACTATAGTTATCACTTATAACAGTTATAACAAACTCAAAAAGTCATAAGGATAATAAAAGTAAACTTTCTTTAAAAGTAATATTCAGTCAATATTACTAAATTACTAATAAATTACCCAATATGCTAAAATTCCTAAAAAAAATAATTATGGCATTCCATTCCCCTTACTTCTTCACCCGATTTCGAACACCTATAAGTACGTAATATTATTACGTTAATAATCGCAACATATGATATAAATATATATTGAAATTATGGAAAATATTAATTACAATTTTGTTTAGTTATCGTTATCGCTATTGTTAAGGGCACTACAGGACAAAGCAATAAAAATGTACTATCAGACCTAAAAATTGCATTTGGCCATCATATTAAAGTAGATATGAATTGACTGTACATAGATTAATACTTCCATAATGGTAATCGGAAAAAAATTACCAGAAATAAAATTCTCTAAGCAAATACTGATACATAATTATACTACTTAAAATTCTCATAACTCGCTTTAAAATTAAAACATAATAATAAGCCTACGATATTGCCAAGATGATAGTCTTAACTTAAAATGTTACAATTCAGTCTAATTTTTAAACTAACGTGATTTGCTGAGCGAAAAATGTTTCGTATTTTTAAATAAATGTTGTTATTTTTTTATATTGAAAACGATTTAAATATTTATATATTATTGTTTTACCGTGTAAATGTTTTTGTGGACACACAGTATATTATTTACCGTTTCAACCTCATGAAATGGACAAATTTTTAAGATGTATACGATCAGGCATCAAAATTATATTATTGTAACTAAATATTAAATATGTTTGACTATTTAAAGTATCCAAATGATACATTAATTTTAAAATAAAATCTAGATAAGTCCGTTAATTGGAGTCGTCAAAATTACTTCCCACTAAATATAAATAATTATAGAGTCAATACTTTTTCTCGTCTAGATAATATTATAACTAATTATTACTCATAAATTATAAAATAGAAAATTTTGATGTATTACATATTAATACTTTATTTAAAAAATAATTTTAAAGATCCTAAGGATAACAAAATTAATGAAGGTAAATGATTTCAACAGTTGAACATTTTCAAAACAGTGTTATATATCCGATTCATCTAAGATTAATTATCAAATAACTAACATGTAAAGTTAAAAACATTCTAAAATTAAAATTGACATTGTACATATATTATTTTTACGTAATTAGCGCTACTGCAAATATTAAAATTATTATTAATATATTATATTTAAATCGTTGAATTAAGTTAAAACACGAGCGTTTACAATATAGATTTTTACCAACTTTACTTTTTAAGATAACTGCACAATATTATTACGGTATTTATATACACACTACATTCTCACCTTTTCATCAGCTGGTGTGCGCGACAACCGTCGAGGTCGACCAGGGTCGACGTTTTCGATCGAGAAACCCGGTGTCGGATGTGGTGCCCAGAGTGTAATAGACACGTCGCTCGAACGCGTTGAGCCAAAAACGATGGACGAGTTTTTATCGTCGTGAGAGGGGGTGTTAGTTTGCAGTGTTAGACAGTGGGTGGGGAAGTGAGGTACACAGGGGAATGGAATGCCCCAACAAATTTTTATGAATTGAAGCATATACTCTAATTATTAATTTATTAATATTAACTAAAAATTACTTAATTATTAAATACAATTTAATTTTATTATTCTTATGACTTTTTGAGTTTTTTATTAGTTATAACTATAATATATATAATAAGGACTGTTATAAAGACATAAGGTATGCTGTTTTTCATGGGATAGTTGATTATCTTTAATAGAGAATGTTTAATATTTTTCCTTTGGTTACACTTTATCTCTATGGCGTTATGCTTTATAACTTTCGATAACATTGATTCAACATTTCTTAAAAGTATGGACTCAGTACTTATTGCACAGAACTAAAATTTATATTTTATAAACGACGCATACGCCGTCGTATGGTATCAGCGTCGATTGTTGTGCAGCATAGGTGTGTGTGGAGGAAGAGGCATTGTATAGGTTTGATGGGTCATCGAAACGTACCGATCGGTCGGTGTGTTGACTACCCGTTACCGGCAGTTCACGTGCCGCGGGGTAGCTCGTTCCGTAGTCCGTGTTGTTCGATGCGCTCGGGTGTGCGTGCTAGCGCGCGTTATTGGTCACCCACGTTTTCGGTGTGTTCCGGTGTTGTCCCGATACCATTGTTTTGTGGGGGTGGGTCGGTGGTGGTCAATCCGTTTGCTGTTCCGGTGTTTGGCGTGCCATACCCATCTCTAGGCGTCGCATTGTTTCTGCAATACGACGTTAGTCATCGCCAAAGTGGACCATACAGTTTTCGAGAATGGGCAGTCGTGATTCTTGAGTTCTCCGCCGATTGTTGGTTGGTGGGTGTGGCCTTTCGGAGGTTGGGTGGGTGATGATTCGACCCATATGTGTTTGATTTGTCCGGCGTCGGGCAGCTGACCTGTCTCCGAGTTTCTTCCGAGGCCTATTGGTGTCCATAGGCTGAAACCGGATCTCGTTGGCCTATAGGTTCAGGTCCACGAAATGCTGGGTTAATCGAATTTCGAGAGCATCTTTCGCGCCCGCTTCCGATAACCCGCGTTGCCTGCATTCGTCTCGTAATTCCGCACTGGTCAGCTCATTAATATATTTTCCCGTCATGTCGTCCGGTTGTCTATCCGGTGTTGTTTACGGGAGAATATAAAATGCGGCTGGTGTCGGTGGAACGGGTGTCGCGTTCCTTCGATCTGTGTTGACGTTTATCGATGTTTATTTACGTACGGTATAGGTCAGTGGGTTGTTGTTGTTTTGTTGTGCTTGCAGGGCGATATCCGTAACCGGTTTTCGCGGAGTGTTGTCTGTGACGAGCCCTGTCTGCGTCCTCTTCCGGGGATATTTCCGTCCACGGGCGTACAAAATGATTTTTTAAGCATGCTCCCCTATTTGTACTTTAAATATACATATAATTTTCAAATTCTTATTTTTGGAATTTTTAAATACACTGGAATATTTTTAAATATTTTAGATTTCTTATACCATTTATGGACGATGTTGTTAAAATACAAACTTCTATTTTAAAATAGAAATCCTCTTTTTTTACTTTATTTATTCAGCAGATATTTTGTGTTGTTAAAAATTTTGATGCAACCAAATCAAAATTCGAACTATTAGTTTTTGAGTTATATAACTGTCCGTACTAAAGAAAATATGAATATAGAAATTGGTTACATCGATTTAGGGGCTTTAATTAGTACTAATTACCATTGATCTATCATGACAAATAATTTGTTAAAATTATCTAAGTATACTAAATAGTGAATAGGTCATATTACATATAATAATACTTATAGTTTTTTTTATCGTAAAATCATATTTAAGGATTATTATTCTTAGAAACATTTTAATAATTTAGCAACTAGTTATTAGAATTTTGATTAAGATACATTTACAATATACCACATTTACAAAAACGTCATCTGATAAATAATTTGCGGTACAAAAGAAGATTTTCATTTGCAAAATAGAAGTTTATATCGCCACAGGACACAACAGTTAATAGTAGTACAGAAAATATCATAAATTCAAAAATTTGGTCTTCAGGTATACTTAAAACTTCTTGAAATATAAATGTATTTTTAATGGAAAAAAGTAAGTGGTAATTTGTTCACCAAAATGTCATATGAATGTTGTATTTCGTTAGGGGCCCCTTAAAATAACTGATCCATGGGCCTTTGGTGTGCCAGGCCAACATTGCTTCACATGGTTGTCACTTTGTCGTAGTGTCCAAACGGTGTCATAGCAATTAGTGACCTAATCACACGCCTGCACGCATGCGCACATGAACCCACCGATGTCCCCGCAAACCATGACGCACGCACACGTTTCAACCAACGCAGAACGATCTCTTTGGTACTCGACGGTAGCCCATTCAGTTTTTCACTCTCCGGTTCTCAAGTACTCCTAAGCGAAGCTACGCCATTTCGATCCGTCACTCGTAAGTATGATAAAATTATTTATTATCATGGTTATTCATTTATTATAATCAACATATTATACTAATTGTTATAGTATAATATTCTTAATTCTTATTATATCTAGGTATATTATATTTTATTATAATATATAAGATTAGAAAATAACATGCGTGTACGAATAAAATTAATGTATTTATTTAAGATACCTTTACCAACCTACCTACTCTTGGCATTTGTGAATATAAATTTAAATTATTTAAAACCCATTATTTTCTTATTTATTTATTTTTTTTGATATTTTTTTAATACGTTTTTTTAAAAATCTTCTACCAAGAAATGAAACACATAAAAATATGATTGTTTCTATTCATAAATATTATACTAAAATTGTATGTTGTAACGTTTATTTTAATTTTGTATTCGCCCCTCAATGAAAAATCGATAAATATATGGCCTTTGTAAGTAAAAAGGTAGGTTGTCGAACCTTGGGCAATAGTAATGGTATATTTTTTTCCGAGAAACATCGAATTACTAATGTGATATATTTATTATTATGGTTGGCGACGAGACAAACCTGAGTCCGTCACTCTATACAGTTTTAACATGCACTAGCGGTGATATAACAAACCAATAATATAATTTGTTGCAAGTCTTCTCATAGTCTATGTAGGTAAATAAAATATTATTTTTTTATGTATTTGTACTGTACTCGCTCTGCCTCCGTGGGTGTTATTTTTAATATAAATAAACCATGCATTTAACTTGCGTTAGACAGGTATGACTGCAATATAATATAGGTAACATATATATTTTATATATTATAGGTACCAATATTATTACGATCATAATATTTTTTTGAAAATATATTCATTTTTAAGATTCTCGTTTTCATTGATGTTGAAATACTCTTACATTAGGGGTTAAACAAATCAGCGCACAAGTGTAAAAACTAAAAAATATAAAGTGATTTTGTTTTCGGAATCAGCCTTTTTTGTATCTTATAAAATTCACTTCACTGCTTAAAATAATAATCCAATAATCGTAATATCATAGTAAACAAAGAGATTATCGGATATTCAATACTTCGGTATGCAAATTATGTTGAAATCGTGTGAAAAAATACTCATTATGTTACGACGTATGCTGGTGACACAAAGATGAGTCATTTCAGTTTTTCAGTTGTTTGTTCGAAAATGTTATCAGATAATTTTTTAATCGTAATTACGCCTGTATGGCTGTATATGCTGTATATATTTATTACTGCAGCTTATCTAGCTAGTACTTAGTTGGTATACAAATACAATATTATGTTGTATGCAGACGATAAGGTTTAAAACTAATATAAGCAACTATATTATTGTTAGACTCTTAAAATTAATTTTTTTCATTAGAAATTATCAATTATTTTGATGTCTTAATGACGCACGATTTAACGACTATGGCTTTTGGTGAATGTCATCTGGACTGTGGTTGTAATTTGTATAAACGATAAAATTGTGGTAACTAAAAATATTCTTTTAACTAGTTACTATTTGTTCTTTATAATATAACTAGCTCTCCGAGCGTCGCTGAGTGAGACCCCCAAACCCCCCGAGTTGGCGAAGAGTTTTAACCGATGTCGGAAGCTGCAGTGGTCTTTAGGTCTGGTCGTCGGTCTCGGTCTCGAACCGGTTGGTGTGTGATAAGGAGGTCTGGTGATAAGGAACTGTGATAAGGTTAGGACCACCACCTTAGGTTCGACGTGGTAGCCCGGGTTATGCCGCCGGAAATTCGAAATTCCGTAAACAAAATCATATAGCCACCGAGATTTTTTTTTGATGTCTAGCAGGTCAGTCGTCTCAGTTATCCGGTTAGGCAATCTTACTTCGTCGGATAGCGGGTAATGTGGGACGGCCGGGTTACGGCATCAGGTATGCAATCCAACTGCGTCAGATCGCGAAAAACGTTCATTAATGTCACCAAAAAAGCAAAAATAAGTAATAAATTACGTGAAAAAAAATTTCAAAAATGTCGAGCGTCCACGCAAATCATATAGCCAACGAATTATTTTGGGTGTCTAGCAGGTCAGTCACCTCGAATGACGTTCACCGTAGTATATAACTACACACAATGCAAACGATATACTATACAACCCCAAAAAACATATTGTGTATATCCATGATATATGAACTAATAAATACATACATATCAATATAATATTACAGTTGTCAGGTGAGTTAACTGTTTGAGGTAATCAAATAGTCACTTTCTTATTTTGGTAATTCATAATTTAATCCAACATAAAAATACTGCTACAGTTACTATATACCTAATATAAATTAATAAATAAATAGATTCTCATTAAGTCATATAGTATACATGTAGGTTAGTTATTAATTTGATTTTATGCTCACGATTAAACATACCTATAGTATAGTCGACTCGAGCTAGGATATTTTATTATATAATTAATATTTATACATTTATTATTTATTATAATATATACATGTACCTATGTACAGACCGAGTTGGCAAAAGGACAAAAGGCAGTGAAATATAATAATATAATAATAACGCAGTTTATTAAATCAAAAAAAAAACATGTAAATATATCAATAAAAAAATTGAACTTTTCGACGCATGTATTTATGCCTGTTTATAGTAAAACTCGACTTTTCTAAAAAATTATCGATAAACACGCGCGACGGCGGCACTCGGTTTGCACGTTATCTCGGCTGCGGCGGGCCCGCCGGGAACAAAGTACGTATGCACGCGGCCTGTAAATTTAGAGGGGAACGCGAATAAGGTCCGAGCGAGGACGCAGAAAGTCCTCAAAGTGGGTAAAGATGAAAAATCTGAAGATATTGATATCTTCATACATAAACTAAATTATTTATATTAATAGATTAATAAATAGACTAATAAATAAAATATATTGGTTTTATCTTTAAATATAAATACAAAGTTCTTCGTAAATATACCTTTTTTTTCTGATAATATTTTCTATACATCTTCAAACTCATTATCTCTAAGTTCTTCGTAAAAATACCTTTTTTTTCTGATATTTATAATATTACAAATCAGAGACCTGGGGGACCGCCCATCGAATTTTTTCATTAGCCGTCTCTTACGCTAGTACAAAAAATCGCCAAAGGAGCGCCACACGGGTCTCTGCTTTATATTTTTAGATATATTAGATACTGTAATACATTTTTATATTGGTAGCTGTTGGTCCAATTGTCCGACCCAGTGGCGTACGCAGGGTGGTTATCGGGTTGAAGATCCACCCACCATTGCCGGATTATTATTACTTTTTCCAAGCCTTAGCTATACAAATTTTATATTTTATACATTTTAAACTACAAGTTAATTGTGGTTTTGACAACATTAGAACTTTAAATGCTTATAAAAAATAGTCTTGCCTAAATGTATCGTTAGTATTTTTAAATAGCTATTATAAAAACTTATGATGAACCTTGTTTAAATTTTTAAGCTTTTTGACTTTGTTTGTTTAATTATTTATTGTCATTTTACGAAAAAAAAACTAAAATTTATCAAATACAAATTTTCAATTTCGACCTCCCAAAAATAGGAACTTTATCCAATTTGCTTCCAAAAACCTCCTCTAAAGTTTATGGTCAGAGCTACTACAAAAGACGAGAAGTTGAAGTTGTACAAACATAAATACCTCACCTAAACGTCAAAATAAAAATAAAATTGCAATTAATTTTCAAGCAGTTATATTCCGGATATATGTAGCGAGCTGTGTCTATTTAACCATTTATCTAAAAATAACACCTATATAGGCAGTAGATTAAAGTGTAGATCAAAGTAATCGTCTATAGTACGCGCCGCGTAATATTTACATTAATAGTAATAATAATAGCAGCTGCGCTGCGTGTGTAGTAGAACAAACTATATGACTACTTATATAAACCACTCGCATAAAATGTCCATATAAATCGTGAGTGATATGGAATAAAGCACCGCACGTGTACACTATCAACATATATAATATATGTGTTCAACTTCCTGCCGGGTGCAAGTGCGTGACAAGGCCGCGAGGAGACCTATCGAGGAGAGCTGATGGACAAGCGTTCATCAGACGAGCAACCGACGAGCTTAGGAACAGTCATCAGTAACTATTGTCACATCTCGCTAGCTTCATTCGTATATTTGGACTTAGATTAATTTTTATATAATCAATCACACTTGAATAAGTTAAATAAATCAAACATATTATACTAAAAACTCAAGATCTACATTTTTTCCATTATCCTTCAATCCTATCGACTGGGGCACGTTACATATATATTCCCATATATTCGGGACAGTTTATCTTGTCATCATTTATTATAAATTAGTAATAAAAAATAATAATATTACAATATACTGTATGGTTATAGATTGTCGTTGCTTGTTGTATAAATATTATTTAACGATCTTGACAATCGTCAATTTTTCATAGTATGAGTGTTTGATGAATTGTAGATATTATAATAAATTACAACGACGGGTTATTTGTGTTACAGTAAAGCAGATTTGTTTTAGCAACATACCTACATAATGTCGGACAACTGCCGCAGTGAGAAATGCACCAAATCGGAACTTAAGACCCGATCAACCGATTCACGTAATTGGCGTCAAGGATTCACCGCGCGTTTGAAGAATTCTGTTTTGGCAATCTACCGAGCGTTGAATGAGGACCTGTTCGAAACACCGTCAGAGCCAGATTCTCCCCGACGTACGCTGGTGCGCGGCGCATCCAGGACTACGATCACGACAACCACAACGACCACGATCGTCACGACCCGGGAAGAGACAACTACCACTACCCTGGTCACAACGATCACGGCCATCACCACCTCGGTCACCATCGCCAACTGCGTCACAACAGACATCGCCATTAGCGCCATGACCTACTCAAAATCCACCATCCCTTCCGCTATGACCGAGGAGACGATGACCACCAAGTCGACGATTATCACCACTACTACTAACACTACCGACATCATCCCCACTCCCAAGACCACTACCGTCGTCACAAAAACCAATACTTGCACCCATACATTCTAAGAAATTATAGTTAAAGTCTCAGCTCATCAAGTTTATCGAATTTCCAAACTTAGGTTTTATTAAATTTGCATTGTTTTATTGTATCCAACTATAGTCATCATTCCGGTAAACCTATAATAATTGTTTAATACTGTTTATTATGATATTATATGTGTGTACTGTGTACCTATTACCCTCGTCGATTCAAGGAAGTATTATATATATATATATATAAATAACTAATACATCAGTATACGATTATTATACTTATAATATTATATTACGTTGTTGTTTTTATTTGCCAACAATTAATCCTGTATTATAATTTATAGATATTGAAATGATAGGTACTCATTTCTAATTGGTTCGCAGCAAGTATAATTTGATATAGAAGTATTTTTAAAGACAGCAGCGGTACGTCATACAGAATAGTTTAATATATTATTGTGTTTGTTTTGTCGAATGGTTATTCGACAGTTAATAATCAAACGAGGTAAGCATTAGGTTTTTGTAGTCTTGTAAATTGTATAGGCATTTGTAGAAGTAATTTTTTTAAAATGTTAACTATTTGAGATTTGAAACCTAGTCGGAGAGAATCCCAAACGCTGCGCACAAAAGTGTGCAGTGCAATTCTTCAAGGGTGCTGAGTAAGTTGTGTCTTATTAAGTGTAGCTTGTGTAAGTACCAAATGATAAGAGTTTAAGTTTAAAAGTTACACGTAAATATGCTGGTGATTATTTATGTTTTGGATTGTGCGTTTTGGTGTGTGCCGAGAAAATTTATTAAATGATCAAATAATATGCCACCAAGTAAAATAGGTTGGGAACCACCAAAAAATTTAACATTATACAATCTGTGACAAAACAAACGAGTTACGTACATTGTACAAATTGTGGCAATTTATTTTATACGGTTAGATGTAGGTATTGTCAATATAATGTGATACAATATCAAAAATCGGATATATTACGATTGTTAAAAAAATTCTCCTTTACAATTTTTATAATAGGTTATTTTGCTGTAAACCACTTAAATAAGCCGTATTACTTGAAGAACAATAGTATAGTTTTTATTTGTATAAAATTCAGATACGAAGACGGCGCCCTAGTGAACAAAATATGGTTTTGTAATTCAAGTAATACGGCTTATTGAAGCGGTTTACAGTAAAAATACCTCTTATGAATTTAAACCGTAAACCGCTTCATTAAACCGTATTACTTGAAGCACAAAAGTATAGTTTTTATTTGTATAGAATCAAGATACGAATACAAAATATACAATCGAACCAAATTCAATAATATTTGTCACAAATATAATAATCATTTTCTTATCTGGTTATTTATAAACTATGTAGGGGCGGTCGGCAGCGATAAAAACCTGTTTTGACCATGGTGCGGTACTGCCGTTATCGCGTGCGGCGTGGTATACGTTAACTATTAAATAAAATGTACTTTCATTGTCCTTATTATGACTTGGCTGGTTTTTTCGTGGGTATATTAATTATCTTTAAGAGTGTGCAATAGTAAATGTGTTACGTATGTAACGCTCCAGAGATGGCGTTGTGCGCCGTATCGCCGCTGTCGCGGCTGGACGTAACCACGCCCATGTCTCCGTGGCGAGATTCACGCTGCGTACTCGCAGAAGAGGCGCATTATTATTTTACAAACAGTCTAGTTGAGCGGGTCCATACAATATTGACCATTGCGTAAATTGTCACCCGTGTATTTCTAATGTACGTACACGCCGCGCGCTCGATCCTCGCTAGACTTACTTTTTAATGAAAGCTCCTGTTAACTTAAACATGTGTATCCATACATAAATTACAACAAATTTAACAAGATAGCTTGATTTACATTTGTAATCTAAATACTTTTTAAAATACACATAAAATAATAAGATTAAATACATTTTTTAGTAACCATGTTGCGTCTTTTACGTTTTAACTTTAGGTAACATGAAGTACTTTTCGTACGATAGTTAGTACGATTATTCTCCTATACACGTATTCATTAGTTATGTTTTAAATATGAAGTTGATATTTATAAATCGGTTAATCAGAAATACATTATTGTAAAAACTTGTAGGTATGAGTTCATCAATGCATTTAATAAAGCCATAAATATAATATATAACAAACAATTTTTTATAATGTATATTGTTCATTTTAATATAGATAATTTATTATTTCTGTTTTAGATTCTGAGCGAAGCGATGAATGTATTGATTTTACAATGATGTGTGTTTTTTTTTTATTTTTTTTTTTAATTTTTTAATTTTTTTTAATTTTTTTTTTAATTTTTTAATTTTTTTTTGTGTGTCTGTCATCACCTTTTAGAACAGTAAAAGTGCTTGGATTTTCTTCAATAGTAATTTTTCTGATAGGAAAGTGAATCTAGTTGGTACTTTGGGGGGTCAAAAATAAAAATTTTCCAGTAGTTTTCACAAGCGACGTGAAAAACAAAAGAAAAATTAAGGAAAAACGGGAATTTTTACGCAAAATCTGTTTTTGAGAAAATCGATTTTGGTTTTTGGTGTAACTCTAAAACAATTGACCGTAGGGACATAGTAGGGACATAGACATAGACAATGTTGACTGAATGTTTATATTAGCATTTTCTATACACCATAAAATTTACAAAATATTTTGACTCTTTTTTGAGCTGTTTACGGCCATTGTCAGTTTTCAATTTTTTTAGTTTTTTTTTCTATAAATATTAATAAAATTTTATCTGTTGAGTAAAAAAGCTTGAAAATTTAATAGAAGGCTCCTAGGTTATTGTTTCAAAGACAGATGAAAAAAATTAAAAATCCTTAGTCACAGTTTTTATTTATAAGCGTTTAAAGTTCGAATTTTGACAAAATACGGAAAAATCATGAAAATTAGCAAATTATTTTCAGTTGAGAATTCATAAAAATTTTTCTTTTAAGATTTGAAAATAAAATATAAGATAACTCATAAGTTTGTTTACCTTTATCAAAAAAAAAATGTCTATAAGAAAGTCAAATTAAATTTTAATGAGCGTTTGAAATTCAATTTTTTACAACATTTGATATTTACTCGATTTCTCATGTAGCGATTTCCTTATTTTGTTGTAATTCAAAAACGTACGAATTTAGATACTTGAAAATTTCACTGAATGTTTATATTAGCATTTTCTATACACCATACAATTTTGAAAATATTTTGAATCTTTTTGAGCTGTTTACGGACATTTTCAGTTTTCAATTTTCTTAGTTTTTTTTTTATAAATATCAATACATTTTTATTTGTTGGGTAAAAAAGCGTGAACATTTAATATAAGGCTCCTGATATATCGTTCTAATAGCAGTTGAAAAATATTAAAAATACATAGGCACAATTTTTTTTTATAAGCATTTAAAGTTCAAATTTTGACAACATTTATCAAATTTATAATTTATTAATTATTTTGTGGTTAAAAATGTATAAAATGTTTAACTTTTATGGCTAAGGATTGAAAATTTAAAACAAGGCTCCACGTAAATAGGTTATATTATATAAATTACTTTATTCACAATAATATCATCAAATATACTTGGTAATATCATAGGCTGACTGACCGTTTTCGCTCAGAATCGTTTTTCTTATACAATGATATTATATCATTGAATTCAAATTTAACACCATCCATTACAATGACCCACTTGTAACCTACTGTACAGCAGAGCGACATCCACTTATCCACCTTTTTTTATTCTTTATATTGTCAAGTATATGAGCCGGTTCTTTAATATCGGTAACCAAAAGTCTCTTTCCATACTGCGGGTTTACAATTTCCGGTAATAAACATTCTTTGTAGAAACTGTAAAAATTTCATGAAATAATAATATTTAAGATTTATGTAGATATAATATAATATAACATAAGATATAATACAAAATATAATATAATTGTTTTTGGTTAATAATATAATGTACAAACAAACAACAATACAATACACATAGGTGTAACGTGTGTACCTATTGTATATTAATTGTATTTTTATTTATTTGTACATTATATTATTAACCAAAAACATTTATATTATATTTTGTCAAACAGAAACACTGATACTTGATAGTGTTTACAAAATTTTATTATACTTGTTAGCATATTATTATAATATTATAGTTTTTTACTATTGTTATACAGTATACACTTATACTTACACCTCAAGTTTGCTAACCATTTTATTCGACCAAAATGATTCATCGTATTCAATAGTTTGAACTTTAGACCAATTTTCGGTGTATACAACAAAATGACAAAATTGTCTTTTTGAGACGTGCATTTGGCCTTGGATCTGATAGTAGTAATTATGCTCTTTTTCAGTTCTATTTCATTTTCATTTTGAATACGGCAAAATGCTATCTAACAATTTATATTATATTTAAACATTTAGCTCATATACCATATTTTAAATTTTTATAATTAAATTTTACTTTTTTATTCATTACGGCTTCAATAAAACTGGAACTGTCTTTAGCTTTGAATGGGCACTTTATTTCTACGACATAATCAGTTCCCACAAGACCATCTATCGATGAAGTATAATACAACTTATTCATAAATATACCTACGTATTAATAGTAATTAAATTTAATTATTTTTGATTATTTTACCGGGAGAAGCAGCTAAATAATGCAAATCGTCATCCACTATAAGACCACAAGGTTCATCAGTACAATTAAAACCGTTTTGGAATACGATTATAGCCTTATTTTCCATTGCTTTACCATAATCAGTTGATTTAGAAGTAAATGACGTATACAACATATCGTAAACCGTAGACCTACATAATGTAGTTGGTCGCATTTTACAAATCCGACCAAAATTTGAAGCTGTTATTCGGTTTCTTCTTTCTGTGTGCCAAATTTGTGAATTAGCCAGTTCTCTAGTTTTAATTTCTAATTCTATGCGTTTGTCGTGGTCCAAGTAAAGTTACTGAATGAATGGACTTTTCTTTGATTCCAGTTCATTCGAAGGTATATCATCGAGTAACGGTTCAGCCAGGCCATAATGTTGATCCAGACCCGTTTGTTTAGAAAATTTTTTTACCTTTTTTGGAAAAAGGAGTTTTTTACATTTTCTTTTTTCACTTTTCATTTGTTTTGTTTTCAAATATTTTTTCCCGATATCTCTCCTACAAATGTAAAATATTATATTTATTATTAATTATTAATTATTTTTTATTTAAATATAAATTATGACTATTTTACCTGGACTTATTTCATTAACTACGTTTTTGTGTAATTTTCTAAGAAACTCCCCTGACGTATTATAAGATACAACAGCAGCTTCAACTCTGGTGTTGTATGATTGCCGTTGAGAAAAATTGATACGTTTACCTAGAGTCATAATGTTTTTATTTATCTCTATAAATTTATTATTTATACTTATATATATATTCAAAACATTTCTATCGGTTTACCTGATAACTGCTTGTTTATTATAATATTAAATTACTCACAAACATTGTTATCCACATTCATTAGTAAACTGTCAGCATGAGTTACTAATCGATTAGCTAACTACGTAATTTCGTCTATAACTTTCGATTTTTCTGCGTCATCAACAAAGTTGTGCTCGTTTAATTTGGGACCATGGCAGAAATACTCTTCACACCGAACATGAGAACCCAAAATATGGTAAAAACTGTTCAAAATATCCTTACGTAAACCTACCCTTGTTAATAAAATAATTAATATTTAATTATATTCATCAATAGTATTATTAGAGATCAAATTGCATGGAAAACGATAAAGGTATAAACTAAACAATGGGCCATGAACATTTACTACTTCAAAATTCTAAAAATTTTAAAATTGACAGTTAAAAGTGTATTATTAGTGTATTATTTATATTAATTGAAAATTACATATTGTTTTTTGCCAATAATTTTAGATTCTGAGCGAAGCGATGAATGTATTGATTTTACAATGATGTGTGTTTTTTTTTTTTATTTTTTTAATTTTGTGTCTGTCATCACCTTTTAGGACAGTAAAAGTCCTTGGATTTTCTTCAATAGTAACTTTTCTGATAGGAAAGTGAATCTAGTTGGTACTTTGGGGGGTCAAAAGTAAAAATTTCCCAGTAGTTTTCACAAGCGACGTGAAAAACAAAAGAAAAATTAAGGAAAAACGAGAATTTTTACGCAAAATCTGTTTTTGAGAAAATCGATTTTGGTTTTTGGTGTAACTCTAAAACAAATGACCGTAGGGACATGACATTTTGACTGAATGTTTATATTAGCATTTTCTATAGGTACACCATAAAGTTTACAAAATATTTTGACTCTTTTTGAGCTGTTTACGGCCATTGTCAGTTTTCAATTTTTTTAGTTTTTTTTTCTATAAATATCAATAAAATTTTATCTGTTGAGTAAAAAAGCTTGAAAATTTAATAGAAGGCTCCTAGGTTATTGTTTCAAAGGTAAATGAAAAAAATTCAAAATCCTTAGTCATAGTTTTTAATTATAAGCATTTAAAGTTCAAATTTTGACAAAATACGGAAAAATCACGAAAAATAGCAAATTATTTTGATGAGAATTCATAAAAATTTTTCTTTTTAAATCTAAGATTTGAAAATGTAATATAAGATTACTCATAAGTTTGTCTACCTTTATCAAAAAAAAAATGTCTAGAAGAAACTTAAATTAAATTTTTATGAGCGTCTGAAATTTATATTTTTACAACATTTGATATTTACTCGATTTCTCATGTAACAATTTTCTTATTTAGCATTTAAAGTTCAAATTTTGACAACATTTATCAAATTTATAATTTATTAATTATTTTGTAGTTATTATAACAGTATATTTGTTCTTGTGAAACCTTGTTGAATTTTACATCCTCAGCTATCATATGATCAACTTTTATAGTTAAGGATTGAAATTTTAAAACAAGGTTCCACGTAAATAGTTCATATATAAATTACTTTATTCACAATAATATCATCAAATATACTTGGTAAAATCATAGGCTGACTGACCGTTTTCGCTCAGAATCGTTTTTCTTATACAATGATATTATATCATTGAATTCAAATTTAACACCATCCATTACAGTGACCCACTTGTAACCCACCGTACAGCAGAGCGACATCCACTTATCCACCTTTTTTTTTTTAATTTTCAAAATAATAATTTTAGGTAATAAATCTGTGCCTGTCGCTTGCCACTCGATGCCATCTGACATTAATTTTGTATTATTATGTTCTGTACAAATATACCACTTACCTAGCTGTGGCTCAAGTTTTGAACATTCAACACTGTTTGATATTTTGTTCGGATTTTTAAGCATTTGTATTGCTTCTCGTAAATTAACTTTTAACCGATTGGTCAATACATATAAATGATGTGGTTGATTATTTGTTTTAAACATATTTGTAACTTTGTAAGTATATAAATGTTTAAACAATACAAATTACAAATCAAAGTTAATAATATATTCACTGTATTTGCACATGACAATGTCACATTTGACTTATATCTACTTACATCGCGCGTCGAGTATCAACTAAATACACTAATGAAACTAGAACAAGACGTTCGACGGACGCGTCCTGATATTCATAAACAAACTAAATCAAAGTCATGACATTTATTGTAATTATAAAACATAGATAGTGTGTTGGACGATGCTGCAACCGTGGAATCTGCTGAATAAGAGTTTTTGTTTTTGACACGGAGCACTGTCGTGACAACACACAAACCCGAATCAAGTCAGTCGGTCGTAGTATTACCAGTGAATAGTGACACTGGTCCAGTGTTAGGTCAACAATTTGTAGCTACAATTATAATCCCATATAAGTAAATAATACATTAATAAATTTACTATGAAGAGTTATAACTAATCTATGTTTGAGACGATGTAGGTACTATGTAGGTACTTACCCACCTTCATAATATTATAACTTCCAGCCAGAGACATTCAAACTGTTTCAATCCACGATTCTTTTGTGCCCACCTCTGTTATAAAATATTGTCAATCAATATGGCGCCGCTGCATTACAATATATTAATAAATTACATTGGTACATTCATAATATTATAAAGACCCTCTCTTTTATACCCCACGATGTATCGGTAATAGTTATATTAAATCGTGACCGCGGCCGTCCAATTTTTACGAAATCGTGTAACCAATATCCAGCGATAGATATATTAATATTATTACATATCTCTATATTCACGTAGATATATGTCTGAAAATTCCCAAGAAGAATATTTCAAAAAAGTTAGCTATTAGTATTTACATTTCAAAATTATTAACTATAAAAAAAAAATATTTATATTAAAAAAAAAAAAAATACTCCGCATGAATAAACGTTTTTATCATCGATATTTTTCTAAAATTTTAATTCACAAATATCGGCTAATATTATTTCCAAAACAAATATTTTTTTTAAAAACGAAATATTCTTCTTTTTCAGTAAGTATTAAAAATAAAAAATAACAATTTTATATTGTACTTGTAACGAAAGTCTCAATTATACCATTATACTGGTTCAGATGACGACCGTCAAGAAAGTATTGTTCCCACTTAGGTTTTGATGATGCCCCCACTTATGTCTCTCGTATATTTGATGTTCTAATAATTTGTTATTATTATTAAGTATTAGGACAATACAGCGCATTGTCGTTGTTTACAAGTGTATATACGTTTGGCACCTATACAGTATACATAGTGTTTTCATTAAACAATTCCTTCGCAATTTACTCGATAAAATTAAATGATACTTTGAAACGTTTATTTTTTTAGCGACTATATACTTATATTATACTCGACCCGAGTTTTTGTTATTTTTATTTTAATAACAATGTTTCATATTTTTCTACGATCGTCATTAAAATACTATTCAATATATATAGATTTTGGCTTAACCACATCAGGTACAACGATTATATACACGAGAAACGATGATACTTAGTAATGACTTCTACAAATGCATTCAAGTGATCATAAGTGAATAATATAATATACTATAATAATATTATACTAATTCTATGAATTTAATACAGTTGAGTTAATTTTTAACCCAACAGCGGATAAAACGTTTTGAATTCGGTTCTCGCCTTAAGAATTAAAAATATATACCTACACATATTATAATATCTATTATTGACGTATTGTGACGATTAGAGTTGGGTGACTAGTTGACCATTGACTGTACATTTTTCGTGCGTTTGCGACCGACTAAGGGCCCGTATTACAATCGTTAAACTAAGGTTAAACCACCGACTTCAGCCGGTAAAATCAGTGGGTTAAGCGTAACCGAGATTTAAACTATGATTGTAAAACAGACTCTAAGCCGACGGACGACACTTTCTCTCCATACGCCGGTTCAAGCACCATGTTGGAGTAGAGCACCGCGATCGCCGTAGCACCATCGGACGGCACATACAGGAGCATAGTGGTAACGTACCTGAATAATTTCTATATATCTATTTAACACACGTGTTCGCTTTCGTGTACTAAGGAAACCTATAGAGTTGAATCCAGAAAAAAACCACAAAGATTGTGCTTGCCACTTGTTGTTTACACAATTATTTACTATCTCGGAAAGCCTATAGTTACGCACCCCCCGGAACATTTGATAGAGAAGAGCAAAGTGGTTTGATTCCTGGTAGTTGGAGAGAAGAAGGAAAACCACAAAACTCATTACACTCAATGCAAAAAATTAATGTACAAAGAAATGCAAGTTCTACTGCTAAGGAAGTACGTGAAAAGTTCAAAACTTACTTTATGTCCACAGAAGGAGAACTGACATGGCAATATCAATATATTTAAGTAGTATTTAAATAATTTTTTAATAAAAAGTTTTCAATTTTTTAAAGTTTAGATTTTTAAGTCTTTTTTTTGAAATAGTTCTAAGTTTAATATTTGATTAACATGAATCTGGCAGTGAAGAACAGAACTTATTGTATAATATAGACAATGAGGTATTCAAAAAATTGAATAGTACCTATTTATTATTTTAATTTTAAGTATTATAAAATGCTAAATAAAAATACTAAATTGTATATATGTAACATCGTATATTGTAATTGTATATATACAATCTATTAAAAGTGTTGACTTCAACAAGTTATCATTTATGTACTTATATATAAATTTAAACATAAATATTGATATCGCGGCCAATTACCGGCCGATAATATTATAATAATATTATATACAAATCTTTTATTAGTTTTTCCATTATTTGTTTTTAATTTTAAAATAATTATGATAGCGATTCAGTACATTACTAAGTTATAAACCTATTTTAATAATAAAATAAGTAACTTACCAATGCATTTGGTACTGTGCCGACAGTCTTCACACATTCAGAAATGCCAGTCATGAATTTCAGTGAATCGAAAAACTCCCAAGAACTTTTCACGGTCTCATCTGCACCTGCTCCACTCTTCTTATTTATTATCTTTCGTAGTTCACCATTCATTTGGCACCGAAGATTATGTAATCTTCTACCAACTTCCACAGAACTCATTTCCAATTTTTGAGCAATTGTTTCCATGCATTTTGCCTTTAGCTGCCTGTCTCTGTATTCCTTCACTGTACAATTCCACAGTTCAGGAGACGATTCAAGAAGCTCAATTAGCTTATAGGTTTTTTGCTTGTTCCACACAACATCGGCCATTGTACAAATAAATTCAAAAGAAAATGTATAAAAATGTATAATTATCGAAAAAACTGTTCAAATATTTCCACGTGCTCTATTTAATCTATTCAACTGAACAAATAGACCTAGACTGATCTAGCTATAGTGTCTATCTCCGTGTACATTGTAGATTTTCGTCTACTCTAGTTAGTCTACCTAGATCCTAGAGAGGCAACCGCTAGAGCGCTCTATATAATGTGTACACTTCTAGATTAAATCTAGAGAGCTCTAGCTAGAGTAACTCTACGAGAAAAAATCTACAGTGTACAGGTTCCTTACGAATAACGCTCGAAATACTATCTGTGTGAGCAGCGCGCTCACATGTGTACCAACGACGGGTTAAATATATTAGCATGAATGTTTTGTAATTTGGATTCAAGTTTAGATATTTATAATTATTTTGTTGTTGCAGCATACTATATACTATGTTTTGTTTCCAACCTTCTAAATGAATGCATTTACTACTGATATTATACTTCGACAGTGCCCCTAATTATTTAACCCATCATTATACAATTATACATTCAAATAAATGTAAACGAATAACCGTGTGATTAATATCAATAAAAATAAAATAAATTATAATAAATAATAACGATAATGCCTTAAAATATTTTGCGGCATAGTGCACAATAAAATTCAATATATTACTTAACATACGAAACACTATATAATAAACAGTTAACATAGGTATCGATTAGATTATTTAGGGGGCAGTTCACGGTCATTATTTTAAAGTGACTTGTTAAAAAGTATGAATTTTCCGTGGAGCTGTCGCTGTGCTTTCATGAGCTGTACGGGTCCGCTCACCTTAATATTAAATAAATAAAACATGTTGTGTTATAGATGTATTAACTTTTGAAAGTTTATAGTCTATACCAGCGGTCACAAACACGCGGCCCGCGGGCCACAGGCGGCCGCGAACCTTTTCGATGTGGCGCACAATAGTTCAACAAATTTGTAATAATATATCTTATTATTTACCAGTACAAATTTTAGTTCTTATTTATACATCAATAATGATTAATATTATATTATTTGACATTCTTTATGTTTTATTTGTTGTAGCTAACCTAACCGTAACCAGCTCGTTAGCAACAGTATCACGTTTAGTACCTCTTAGTGGTCTTTTACTAAAATGTATAGATTCCATTCCCATTGTGTCATTGGTACATATTTTTAACTCCAGCGGTTGTCCTCTAGTAGGTTTTTCATTACTCCATCCCTTTAAACTATTATTGCAATTTTTACACGCAGCTACAAAATATAAAAAATATTGACTATTTGACATATGACTTCTGACTTTACATCGCTTGTACAAATAGTTACATGGTAGTTTAAGTTCTTGGATAATACAATGATTTATTATGTCTGACCATGTATTGGGCTTAAGAATTTCATACGTTCTAACACTCGTGCCATCTTTATACAAAACTATTTCTGGTTCCATTTCCACATATTTTAAATAAGGAATATTTAATTCAAATGTTTTTTCATTCTTTTCGCGGATTTCTTCATCATCATTTGAAGAAGTTTCAGAGCTAACGCTTTTAGTATAAGCACGATCTTTGTCTATATAACCCAAATTTTGTCTAAGTTTGGATTGGTATTGATGTCGATTTTGCAATACCCAATATAACGTTTTTTTGGATATTTTATAATCTAGTTCCAAGTATAAAGTGTCCCATACTCCATGAGAAAGTCCTGGAAGTAACCCATCATCAAACATTTGTTGTTAAAACTTTTCAAGGACATTGTATACATAATCTGGTTCAACTAAAGCTTTTCGACCTCTCGTTGCCTATAGTGATAACAAAGTAAATAACGTAATAGTTATTAACAATTTATCATAAAAAAAAACAGATTGATTTCTTCTAAATTTGTTATTACGTTTTTTCTGTTATTAACGTTCATCATTAATTTACACAGTTTAAATTTGTTTTCGGTTTTTCCATTTTTTGGTTGCTATGGTTGTTAACATATTTTATTTACGTAATTACGGTTATCAAATTATTTTTACGTTTTTCTGAGCTCATTTATTTTTACATTTATGATTCTTTATGTTTTTCAGCAGTGTTATAGATGTATGTAAAGTTGGGCTCCCGACTAAGTTAGATATATTCGAAAAATATGTCAATATGTTGCTTATTAATTTCAAATAATTGCAAATTGATATTCAGAATTTGCAAATAAGTGATTAAATTATTATAAACTAAAAACCATTACAGATGATAGTGAAATTAGCCCCATCAACTAGTCCAATCGACTACAAGAAAGTCAAATTAAATTTTTATGAGCGTTTGAAATTCACATTTTTACATGGATATTCACTCGATTTCCCATGTAACGATTTTCTTATTTTGTTGTTATTACAAAATGTATGATTGTAGATACTTGAAAATTTCACTGAATGTTTATATTAGCATTTTCTATACACGATAAAATTTTGAAAATAATTTGACTCTTTTTGAGCTGTTTACGGACATTGTCAGTTTTAAATTTTTTTAGTTTTTTTTCTATGATATGAATAAGAAAAATTATATTATCAGTTCCGGTTGGATGGGCTGTGCAACTCGCGGGGACGTGGGTAGTCCGTGTCGTGCGGGTCGTTAAAAACTGGCTTGTTCGAGCCGGTTCGCCGCACGGCCGGCCGACGGTTCCAGGCGCGGGTGTCGCGCGCCGGCGTCGTCCGTCGTTAGTTGGCGGTTTGTTTGAGAAGCCATAGGGCGGCTTCCGCGTAAAGGCTGTATGAATCCAAACTGCTATTACGCGGGACCACGTCAACTTTACGTTTAAGCTTGAATTCAGCGGACGTGTGGTGTCTAGTCCTGTTGGGGCGACGTGGGGGGACTGAAGTAGGCGAGACTAACCTCCTTGTCCCCGTCGTCAGCCCTGTCTGCGTCCGTATTCCTTAACAGGTTAGGTCAGTTTTAAATTTTTTTATTTTTTTTTTCTATGAATATTAATAAAATTTTATTTGTTGGGTAGAAAAGCGTGAAAATTTAATGCAAGGCTCCTGATATATCGTTCTAATAGCAGTTGAAAAATATTAAAAATACATATGCATAATTTTTTTTTTTAAGCATTTAAATTTCAAATTTTGATAACATTTATAAAAGGTTCAACTTTTATAGCTAAGGATTGAAAATTTAAAACAAGGCTCCACGTAAATAGGTTATATATAAATTGCTTTATTCACAATAATATCATCAAATATACTAGGTAATATCATAGGCTGACTGACCGTTTAAGCTCAGAATCGTTTTTCTTATACAATGATATACATAATGTTAAAATGTTATGTATCTACGGTCAAACTGTGTAGCTACCCAATGCACCAACAATATTCACTTTCCCATCGAACAAGATACTGAAGTTGAAAATCGAAGAATTATTTGCACTACTTATCGTGTACACAGATTCAAAAATTAAAAAATTAAAAAAAAACACACATTTTTGTAAAATCAATACATTCATCGTTCCACCCAGATTCTAAAAAAATGTAAATTTTGGGTGGCTGAGGAAAAATACCTGTTTTTTAGTGTCTAACGTTTATAAACAATAATTACGATATTTTAAGATTTTCTATTTTAATTTTTTCGTTATTTTGAGTTTAAAAATATTTAAAAACGATTTTTCAAATTGTATTTTACAATTTTAAACATTTTTTTTTACGTTAATTACTGTTATTGTGTATTTTAAGCTTTTCTGAATTTTTTGGTTTTTACTTTTCAAATTATGTTGTTCATTCAGTTGATTCAATATTATTTTACGTTAATTGACGATTTATGATTTCATATATTTTACGGTGTTACTTATTTACATTTCACTATTTTTACGTTAATTTCTACGGTGGTTAGGTTAATGTTTTCGAAGTGATTTAAAGTTTTTTTTATAGTTTTTGTCTAATGTGAAATAAATAAATAGGGAGGCTTCAAAAAATGTCAACATATTTCTTACATGGATAACAAGGCTATTTATAAAACCATATGAAACTGTAAAAAATGTAAAATTCTTAAGAAACTGTTGAAAAAATATAAACAATTTTAAACACAATTAAAACGTATGAAGACCATTCAATATACTAATGAATATCATGTTGGTAGTATGTAATGGTGAAATATATCTTTCCTTTTATATTCGATAAAATAGTGTGGCACAGTTATAAAATTTTAAAATATACAGCTCTAAACGACAAATTATTTAAATGACATACATAAAAAGTAGTATTGAAATAAAAACAAATTCAAAAATAACCAACATGTAGCCAACCGGATAGTTGGCCTTATGTTTTATTTCACCGTGAATTTGGCCCCTAATTTTGGTTTTCTTATTTCTACGTTTTCTGCTGATTTACAAATTGTTAAGCTACATCAATAATAACTTAAATAAATAATCATAAAAGTAGTGAAAAACCGATCATTGTATTTGTTAATCTTAAAGAAACAGTATTTCATATTGTCTGGATTTACAAATTCGGGGATTGTATTTACAATTTAATATTTATTACGCTCTGTTGTAAAGCGAAACAAGAACATAAAGACCAACTATTAGGAATCACTGTAAAATGTCCGGTTTTATCATTAGTAGAACTAAAACATTCTCAGTTTTAAATACATTCTATTGGAATTGATCCAATACTTGTTCACTACTGGAGTAATCATCAAACTACTATATTTAAAGATATGTTAAAAAAATACTTTAGAGTTTCTATCAATGCAACAAGTGGTCTTGTCAAAAAAACAAAACGAACATCGTTCGATTTATTGCTCATATTTTTCTGTATGAAAAAAGTCATAAATGCTTCATATAGCCAAATACCTGTATGTCAAATGATCTCCGAGAAACAAGATACTCTAACAATTTGTAACTGGCTTACGCGGTGGTTGAATTCAGGGGATGGCGTACCACATGAAGTAGTTTGTGATTACTCAGCTGCCTTACTGGGTGCCATAACCTGGGCTTTTTGTAATTTAAGTTTGCAGTGCTACGTAGAAAAATGTTTCACTTCATTAATTGAGCCTGAAAAAGAACAAAGTTTACCGAAGTGTTATGTACGTATTGACGTGACCCATATGATCAAAATATTTCGAAGTCAAATTTTGAATCGGTCAAACTTGAACACCTTGCTTATCAATGGAAATATTGCAACAACATTGCACGTAGCCAAACAAAGATATATTGTTATGAACACGTGCCTGTTTGATGTATTAGCAGTAATAATAACTATGGCATATACAGACTTTAAGACCTATACGGTTTTGTAGACTCTAGTGAAAACAACATGTTGAGGTTTTATAAAAGTGCATTATATGCATTATATGGACCAACAAAAAAAACATACACAGATCGACTTGAATTATTAAAGCCAATTTTTAAGAGCTCTGATGATATTTCTCGTATCAGAGTGATTGGTGCTCGGTGTAATGTATCGTTCGTTGCAACGAAATTATTTGTAAACGCTCCATCCGCGATCGAAAAAATACGGTGCACAACAGATGGTTGTAATAATAATAACAAAGATATTGAAAGCGCAATGTTAATTTTAAGATTTAAAGACTTTCAGAATCTTCAGAAATCATTGGATGATTACACAAAATAACAGGTTTATGAATGCTGTTATTGTTATAAGTCATTATCTTCAAGAAGAACTGTAAAGAACCACCTTTTGATTGAGACGGATACTTTGCCTGAAAATCAAAATATTCCACTTTTGATGTTTCCAACTCAATTATAAGCCAATAATGTCAAGTAAGTATACAATTTTAATTTTATTTATACATGATAATATCTTGATATTTATTATTATTCTTATTAATGATCACAATAATATTATATTCGTTCTTCTCAATAATTATACAATTTACTAATGATCTCTATTTGCTTCAAATTTATATTTAAAAATATATAATATACCAATATTAACGGTTGAAAATTAAAATCAAATAAATATGAAATTTTTGTCATATTTTTAAATATTATAAAATAATTCAAAAACTATTAATTTTTTAAACTTAAATACGTAATATATAACGACTTTAATGTATCATTATAGTATAGGAACAAATTAAATTTTTCAGATATGCATTGTAAGGTGTGATTGAGTATCATTCGGAACACTACATATCACATATACGGAGATCAGGTGACCACTGGGAAACGCATAATGATCTGCAAAAGAAAATTAAAATATCTACATCAGAATTCTTAAACGCAATTCCACATTTGGCCGTGTACATACAAATTTAATTTAATGAGCATTTTTATTTGAATATAAATCTAAGGTTTGATTTTTTTCACTATGCATTAAATTTAATTAAATATTTTAAATTTGTATTATGCAATAATTTATTTTAGTTTTACAAAATTATTTAAATAAACTACTATCAGTCAAAAAGTACAAAATTACAAAATTGTTGACCAGTTTTTTTTTATATAACCTTGTATAATTAAAAACATTTAATTATTAATCAAATATCTAAATATGAAGTTTTGCAATAAAATGTTTGATTTTTGTTTCTAAAGATATAATTTCACATTTACAATCTGTAGATAGATACATAGTCAAATGTCTACTAACTATAATAAGAAAATTCTCTGAAAATTTGCAGAGTGATACATCACTCATTTATTCAAATTCTTGTTTTTGAATTTTTTAGTATGCTTAAAACTTTATTATTATAAGCTACTTATATTTTTATTTCATTTAAAAAGTGTTCTGTGTTTAAATCTTTTTTTTCAAATGAAAACCCCCCTGTATTCGATAAATTCTTTAATGGTCAAATTTGTTAAAATATTTGGACATATAAACATAAATACTATCAATTTGTTTCTAAGATATTAAACGGTATACAGTATCATGTATAATAAAATTGTTAATAATGGTTCGGCATCAAATACAGATACACCAATCATATAATATTGAGTCTAATACTCATTACACTAAGACGACTTGTATTATAATTATGAAAAATTACTTCCTACCTACTTAATATAGTAGTTTTATCAGGGCTTGAAACCGGAAAAAAATGTTTTCCTATTTCGGTTTTGACTATTGGTATTGATTTTTTTCAATTTTGTTTTCAGTTTCGGTACCGATTTCGGTTTTTAACGGTTTTAACCGGTATTTAAAATTGATATCCAATACCAACATACTATGTTACACTTATTAATATGCCGCGTGATCGTGTAATGCGGAACACGTTGCCTACACTCAAAACTGACAATAACCCTTTATATATTAAAAACATTTTTAATGGTATATAGTTAATATTTATTCTATCTTTCCAACTCAGTTGAGTTAAAAATCTTATGAAAACTTAAAATTAACTTTTAATCATTAAATAGGTTATTATTATTATTATTATTTTGTATAGTACCTAGGAATATGGTCAAGAACAAAAAAATATATATTTTCTGCAATATGCACCATCAATAATATTAATTGTATTATAACATTTATTATAAATTCATTTTTAAATTAATTTAACTTGGGTTTGATTAAAAGTTACATGTCCATTTTATATCCATACAATCAGTTAAGTTGATAATTAACTACAAGAAAATTAAACCTGAATCCAAATAACAAAACATAAACTTGATAGGTAATTCATACGAATATATTTCCAAAGTGGTAGGTTATATGCAGAGGGACGACACCCAAAATTTTTTCCAGATAAAGTTGGTAAAAAAAGAGGTTGCACATTTTTTCAAGTAGATTGCTAAAAGTTGCTAAAAGGTTGCTTAATATTGGCATAAGTCCGAAGTCAATAGGACAATGTAGGGGGTCTGCCCCCCCGAACTTTTTTCCTGATAAAGTAAATAAAAAAAGAGGTTGCAAATTTTTTCAAGTTGGTTGCTTAAAGTTGCTAAAAGGTTGCTAAATATTGGCACAAATCCGAAGTCGGTAGGACAAAGTCGGGGGGCTGCGTGAAGTTGGCCCTCCAGTTTGACTATGCTAATTTTGCTCACGAAGTAATAGGTTGCAAATATTTTAACGTTGGTTGCTAAAAGTTGCTAAAAGGTTGCTAAATATTGGCACTAGTTTGGAGTCTCTATGTGAAAGTCAGGGGGCTAACTTCACGGACGTAATGTACACTGTTAAAATGGCAACTCAAAAGTGCTGACTTAAGGTTTATGTAAATACTAAAATGAGGCAAATGCCTCAGTTGCCCCCCCCCCCCCTTAATGATGCCACTCGGATATTATTTGTAAAACAATTATCTAGCTGAGAAAAATTAATAACACTACAAATACTGATCGTTAGTGTGTGCGAGTATGTGTAAATAAAAAAGCAGAATTGTTCTGCACGCGTAAGTACAAATGACCATTTCGGTATTGTTCACGTGAATGATAAACAATTTAAGTTTATTTGTATGTACATATTGTCAATCCTACCAATGAACCTGATAACGCAATAAGAGATCTGTAAACAAATTTGAAATTATTTGTATTATATAAATCATAATTCAATGCAGTGCCAGTTCCAGTCAAAATAATACTCCTATTAGTCCCATTGAAACTGAACTAGAAGGTATACATTATTTTTACTTTTTTAAATTGTAATATGTTTTAAAAAATGACTCTTATAGTCGTATTACAAAGCTCGTCATTAACGAGTTAAAAATTAAAATTATGTTAAAACGTTAAGTTAAGTAACTCGCTGATTTCTTCATATTCTAGTATTTATTGTTAGAAATTTAGGTAGTGGCTACCTAATGAGCGAGACGACCGATTATTATAGTCAATAATTATTGTAAAGAAGTTAACACCTGGCACTTTTTCGAAATTCCATGATCTAATAGTATGGAGGCAGGGAACGACAGAAGTGCTCATATTATTAAGTGTCCATATTATCAATTGTTAATATTAATAAACAATAAAAAGTTTGATTTGTATAGCCATATAAGCAGGGGCGGATCTTGGTTATTTTGATAGGGGGCACATATAAATTGTATAATGAATCTTCAACCATAATTAATAATACATACCCTTATTTTTAAACAAAATTGGTAATATATTTAATATAGGTAATTTTGATTACATAATATCACACACCAAAATGTTTTCTTATTGTAGTTAACACATTTTTAACATTGTTGATCATTTCTATGGATTGTGTATATTAATACTCTGTAACTGAATTGAAAGTGGAAGTGTTATGGCTAAAAATTTCGTAATATTTTTAAGGAAATAAAAAATTCAAATTTACAAATAGTTGCAGATAGATATTGTGCATTGCTTCCTGTATGGTTGCTAAGGCTTGATTCGTCTAATGTAACTATTATAGCTGGTAATATTTCCAAAAAATGTAAAATTCCATCATGTATTTCGACCCAACGAGTTTCACACAGCGTTTTAGCTTTTACTGCTTTTTAGAGTGAAAAAAGTTCTGTAATTTGTTCACTCAAAAGTTGAGTTCTTAAAGTAGATTCCCTTAAGAAGTTATAAATATTTGTTATTATTCCGACGGTTTTGCGAATTGAAGGTACCGCGTGCTTGCTTTACTGAGCACTAAATTTAATCTGTGGTTGGCACAGTGAGTATAAAATGCAAGATGCTGTCAACTTTCAATTCGAGATTGTATTCCTTTATCGCATCACTCGTATTCACGGCACCTCGAAGCAGAGCAAGATCTAAATTTTTTTCTTTTAATATTTGTATAATGGTGTCAGCTAAATATTCACCAGTTACATGTTCAACCTTTGTGAATCCAAGAAGATGATTCTGTACTGAGCATGAGTTCGAATCAAAATACCGAACACAAAATTAAAATTGTTCAGAAATACTTATGTCAGTCGTCTCATTAGCTAAAATACTATAAAACTTTTAAATATGAACTTTTTTGAATTATTTTATCACTTATAACATTTCCACAGCAATTTATTAAATCATGTTGTGTCGTCTTACTAATATAGGTAGTATTTTTTGGTGCAGATTTGAAATGCTCTTTTAGAATTTGATCTCCAGCGTTAATACAAAATTCTAATATAAAGCCTTGAAATTGCCTTTTTGATTTTTAATATCGTCATCAACAGAATATATAGAACAATCATCTCTATGCTCACGTAAGGATATATTTTGTAGGCCACAAAATAGTATGGTTTCAATAATAGGGATTAATTCTATTTTGTTCAACTTTACGTGTCATAGCAGTGTCTAATGTTGTTTCTATATTTTGTATTTTTCCATTCATAACACTTATAAAATTATCAGATTAAAAAAAAACAAATCTTATGGTAGTCAATGTTTAGATGGCATTAAAATTTTCTTTTGCTTTTTTGTAGATAACCAGGGATACTCATTTATCCAGTGAAGTTTAAAGGAACGATATTTATCTCCTTGAGATATTAGAGGAAAAATACAATTTTAAAGTAAAACCCACGGATCACGTAGAATATCATAGTAACATACTCGTAGTAACATATAAAACATGTTTAATAAAAATTTTACAGGGGGGGCCGTGCCCCTGTTCCCCTCCCCTGAATCCACCACTGCATATAAGTATTATTGCCCGATTTTATATGACATTGAATTAAATGAACTGAAATTTAAAAATGTACAAATTTAAATATATTAAATAGAAATTCATGCATAGATAATAAATAATAATATTTTTATTAATATTATATTTTAGGTTATAAATTCAACTGTAAGTACACCTACAATTTCACGGGAAAATCATCGTCAATACACATCGAGTTCAGTACAGTCTAAGTAGGTAGATATTTAAGATGGTGACTCTACATAACAATTAAATATAAATTAATATACTTAAATACAACATTATATTAGTATATGGACATACAGTTCAATGTACAAGACTTGTATAGCGCCATAACATATTATTCTTATCTAATACCGTGTGCTGGTGTTACGGCGGCTTATCACCACTTTGCTCGCGGCAACACGAAATATATTTAAGAGTTTTGTGAGTTTTGTATTGGTAGTTACTGTGTAACGACTTCTGTGACAATTAAATTATATCTCGGATCCCCTCTCATGACGCCTAAGCCTTATGACTCGTACCGCGACGGGAAAGATGCCTCCGACCATCGTTATTCGCATGATAAAGTAGCAACTGATTTTGGTCTAGTTTAGACCTTCTGACGCAAGATCTCAAACGAATGTATATTCGTGTGGATGTTGACATTCGCCTCGCTCGCTGGAGTCCCTGCACGTTGCACGTCAACACCTATGACTCGTATATTCACTTATGAATTTTCAATGTGTAATATTTAATAATAATACAATTTTCTTTATCGTTGATAGGTACTTCACTTCACTGGAATCAAATAGGTACATTACTGCGAACTGGAGTACTGGAATCTGGAACCATAGTCCGTTCCATGTGTCTGCAACTACAACTGAAATACCATTAAGACACTCTGTGTGGATTTCTTTGAGTCATAACGCTATCTGTGGATCATCATCACCCCGTTTTTGTCGTATGCTGAGTAACAAAAGGTATGTAAATACTAGATAACAGGGCTAAATACACTGGTATAATCTCAACTTGCAAATAATATTGTACAGTCGGTGCAGGCATGATTTTATTATTAGTTATTAGTTATTATCATGTTTATGTCTAATTAAGACGGAAGCCTGTCTGTGTTTTGTGGGGGACAATGGCAATAGGGCAGACGCCAGACAGTGTGAGATAGCACAAGTTTGTGAACATAGGTACCAGTGTGTCTAGCAGTGACAGAGAATCTTATAACAAATAGGCTCTCTAGTGTGTAGCGTGTGGGGTTGTACTTTCTATTATTGTGTTTTTCCTTGGATAGAGAAAACTATTACCATAACTCTAAATATATTTATTAAATATATCTTATTTATATATTTATATATTTCATTTAAACATATTTTAACAAGCATAAACATCTCTAAGCTACTATCATAAGTTGTATTATTTTATTTAATTCCTGTTTAGAAACGAACAACCAAACTTTAGCCAATGATGTTCTCATTGCACTATTCACTGTTTGATATACTAGTGTTCAACACCATAATATTATTTTTTGTTTCTTTTTTATACACTCCCCCCAGGACCAAAAACTGAAATATTAAAAACACAATAATATAATGCACAAATTCACTATTCAACCAGGTATGTAAATATATTTTTATTTTATTTAAGTTAACGTAGTACCCCACATGTGTTGTTTCTGTCTTACACACATACGACATACCTACCACATTTCTGTTTGCCAAATAGTGTGTTGTCAGTTTTGATATTAGAGTGAATTGACCTATTATCAATCTTTTAAGTAAAAACATTATCCATGTTCTCTCTTTGGTTTTTCACGGTATTTTAATATTTTAAAATGCTCATAATTCACTTAAAAGTTAAAATATCGTAAAAAACCCGATGAGAGTACATGGATAATGTTCATACCTAGAAGTTTTATAATAGCTCAATTCACTCTAATATCAAAACTGACAGCAAACTATTATTGAAACTGGAAAATGAAAATTTGGTATGTTAATTTGTAAGATGGAGACAACACATGCGGGTACCACATCCTCCAAATGTTATGTACTTATTAAAATATATATTTTGTTTTTGCAGTTGATTGTCAACAGTCTGGACGTAAGTGTATGTGGATCATTATATGTTGTCTTTATTCATAGTTTAAAATATTATTCACTTGTTATTTTTCAATTAAAAACATGACAGTGTATATTATTTTAAATTAATATAAATTCATTACATTCATATGTTCAGACAGTGAAGCACCAATATCAGTTATTACAGAGTTCTTACAGGAAAATTACCATTTAAAGTTAACAATTTACAGTTATTAATATTATTGTGGTGTATAAGGATCTAGGTTTCTTTTTTAAAATCTAAATATCTCTATAAATGAAAAGTTTAATGCATAAATCTTATTTATTTAAGTTGTGTACGAAATATAAATATTCTTGATGTATGTTTATTTGATGTGGGTCAACTATTAAAGATACTATAAAATTTAACTGCTTACCGCATTTTGGTTTTTGAACAATGTAAAGTAAAGATTCAAGATGTATTATATTAGTTTAATTATGATGTTTAAATGTTTAAATTTTATATTACTCAGTGGCCAGTAGAAACGAGGTTATAACCTCTACATAGTCGTTTTTTTATCAGTCGTATTTATTATTAGATCTGTTATAAGTTTAAAATTTATAAATTTTACCTTATACTTGCCTGATATGTTCTATGCTATATACTATATACATTATTTTTTTAAAATACATTGAGTATTAATTATACAGAAAATAAACATGTTTTTCAATAATATAAAATGTTGCTTCATAGTAACTACTTGTTGTAGTTGGTATATTAAGTTATTTTATCTCTTCTATATTTTGCACATTTAACCCTTTTTCATGTTGGTGCATATTCTATCACATATGCATTGAACTGGTAAAAAAAAAAATTATAATTTATAATTTGATTTTTATACCTAGATATATTAATATTTTTCTCATTATCAAGTATTTATAATTATGATTTGTAATAAGTACATGTTTCTGTTGATTAATTCAAATTTTTTGAAGCATATTAAGTTATAATGCAAGTTAGAATTCTTAACACATGAAGATTTTAGCATACGTAATTTAGTTATAATCTACTTCAAACAGTGTAACAAAATTTAACTCCTAAAGCTCTACTACCTGTCTCTGTGATTTGATTCCCTTCAATTCCCTTGTTTGTGTACACTACATTCTTCTTCGCTCGCAGAAACTACTCCCGAATCCCTTAGCAAAATGCCTTGCTGTCCGCAAAATAAAACACTTTTCATAGTTGAAAAAAGGCGAGCTTTATTGTCTTCAATTTCTTTTTTTAATGCTTCATTTATTTGTGTACAGACTGAATCTATTTTTTTTATTCTAAACTGCATAAAAGGTAACATATTTTAACTGACTAAGTTTTAAGGTATTTGGGATTTTTTATTTATTTTATAATAATCGTTCAAATAGTGAGTACTGAGTAGTGACTACTTAAGTCACAATAACAAGATAATATTAAACACATTGATCGTTGTAAAGATAATATATGCTCGTCAAAAAAACAAAAAAGGAAAACAATTTTGTCAATTAAGTGTCTACAAAAAATAAAAAATATAAAGATGGTTGTAATAATAATTTGAAAAACCTCGGAAATTAATTTACAAGTATTAGAAGTGACCACTGATAATTAATTAAATTGTCAAAAAAACAAAATTTCTAAAATTTCTATGTATGATTATAATGAAATATGACAATATTTGATTTTTAACGCTTATCAAAAAAAAAATGTACGTGTGGGTATTTGATATTTTAAAATCTAGTTGTAATCGTTTATTACATATTGATGGTTTTATGATAGAGCCAAATATTTTTTATTAATGTTTAAGAAAATCAATTTTAAAAATTTCAAACGCCTGTGAATAACATTGTATTCAAAAAGTTCTTGTAAGATTGATGATTTACTTTTTAAAAACTTATTATGCCAGAAATATTATTTATTAATAAAAACGATAAATATTTTGAAATATCCATGGCCGTATTGCATTAATAATTTAATTATCTACGTAACTATTTATATTAACATACTTTTCTAATAATATATAATTACTTATCACAATAATATTATTAGAATCTCAGCGGAGCGATGAAGACAATGACTGCAATAATTTATGATGATTTTTTTTTATGTGTCTTAATACATGATAAAAAGTTGAAATAATGCTTTGATTTTCAACTTCAGTATCTTTTCTAGTGGGGAATTGAATCTAAATGGTAACATGAAGAGTATCTCAGTAGTTTTTATAAGTGACGAGGAAATAAAAAAAAAATTAAATATAATATTTTGGTGTCAGAGTAATTGAAAATATGAATTGTAAAATGAATCAACAATAGTAAATATTACAATTGTAAAGTTAATTTAAAGCAAAAAAATTATTATGCAATTAGGAATATTATTTCATTGTACTATTATTGTAAAAATATTAGACTTTTTACTCCTATTACAAGTATATTATAATAATTTTTTGTATGTTGGTTATATGTTTTGATGTTAAGTACTTAAATTATAAATAAAAATATTACTAAGTAACAGGAAACTTACTTTCCACACAAATATCTTTGAATTTCATCTACCAAAACTAATATTATTATCATTAAAGTGTAGATAGGTAGCCATAAAGTGTTAATATATGGTTTGCTAATTTATACTTACGACTACTGTAAATTTTTCTCTAGTAAATTTTCGATTTATATTAGTTTTGCTCTATAAATGTTGTCAATAAAATGTTTGGTGAGTCAAAAAGATTGAAAATCTAAGATATGGTTTCTAAATTTTCAGTCATGCGTTATTCCTACGGTGGAATCCAAGAAAACTGTGGTGGTTGTCCTCCAACAATTTTTGCTGTCAGTTAGGTATACCTAATGTTTTGACAAAATTAAAGGCTGTTTACTGTGATTAATTTGAATTCTAGAGAAAAATGTCTACAAATCGTATGGAACACTTTGAATACATATTTTATCTAATTTAATTTTAAACTGTAATAATTGAAAACTTGAAAATGTGGTTTCTATCAAATCATAATCGTAATTAAAACAAAAAATTCAAAATATTAAGTATTTCGTACAATTAATAGTTTTCTTACTGCTAATTTTAAATCTTTTTTTAAAAAATAAAATCAGAAATAACAATAATTTTGTCAAAACAATAAGAGAGTTCCCGTAAAATTCGTGTGTTGAATTTTATAAGGTTATCGCATTATTGACGTGAGTACGAGAGTGCCATTCTCACATTAAAAATTATAAAAATAGTATAATACGGATTATGTAATAATTATTTACAACTTAAAACTAACATAGATTCCAGGCGGCGATGACGAGATTAGAAATTGTCTAATTGTGGTCCCTTAAATAAAAGCCACAGCGAGGCCGTTTTAATTAAAATTGCCACTACCACAACTATGTACATTTAAAAATTTAATTTAAAAATAATATATTTAGCCATAGGTAAGTCCCTCATATTTTTTTATATTATATTATTATTTATAAACTGGTAACAATTTAAATGCTACAGATTTGTCGTTTTAGTGCACTCAAAACGTGTTATTTTTATTATTCATATATTTGATCAATCGTTTTCTTAAAAATTATTTTTTCACATAGTTTACGTTTATTCTTTATTTGACTATTTACTATCAAGCTCATCAGACATTGTTACAATATCAATTTAAAAATATTAAAAATAAATATACGTAAGATTTTATTTTATAAGCATATAAAGTTCAAATTTATCATATTGAAAATATACAAATTATTTTTCAATTCAAAATTTATAAAATGTACAATTTTTGTAGTTAAGGATAAGAAAAATTATTTATAGTTATTTGATTTCAAGTTTAGACGAAATTAGATATTTAAACGAAGTAGATTTTAATTTTGTAATATAAATTAAAAATATCAGTCGTGGGTGCTTGAAACATATAAAATAATATTGATTCAAAATGCCGACTACCGTATTAATGATAATAAATTATCAGCAGCTCGTTTTTGTTAGGTTTTTTTTTGACAAATTAATTAGACTGCATTTTATAGACAAAGATTTGTTTGTTTGTAACGAATAAACTAAAAAACTATTTCAAAAACCGATTTCAAAAATTATTTTACCAATATGTCGTTCCAATACTTCTCCGCATGCACGAGAACAAAATAATCAGGTTATGTTCATATAGTACAATAATTTATCGTATCGTAATATAGTATGTATCATAGACATTAATATGCTATGTATTATATTTCTAGTTGTCTACCTAACTTTTTTAACAATTTAACTGTGTTCATATTTTGATAACTTGTGAAATATTACTGCATTATACCTATAGTATAACTGATAGAGTTGCATAATATTATATGGTGAGTGTTAAAAACATATGTTTTTGTCACAAGGAATGGCATCACTGCTGGAACGTCACCAACGTTTACGATCGTCGAGCAACAACTGGAATCTTCTTTCATTCGATTTGTGTATTTTCAAGTGCATTTTGGTATTACTTTGTGTAACCTACAACTCCTACTACACCCACAGACAACTGCAAATCAGGTAAGGCATTTAATATAACATTTTATATTGATCGCGGATATTAAATCATATGTGCATTTTGCATACAATTATACTGTACGGTGTGTTTGATCAAATTCTCGAATATACGATCTCGAGAACCCTCCGAACACCTGCACCCAATAGCGTAATTTTATTATTTTAACATCTGATTTTAATATAACTACAAATATAACGACAGGAGTCATTTTTGTATTTTTCGTATTTTTCGTATCTTTTTACGTCATTACAGTATCCTTTTCGTTTCACGTCTTTGTTATGTGGGACATACTATATAGAATGGCGAACAAACTGTTGAAGCCGTTAATAAAACGATGCAAGATTTTGGAGCCAATCGAAGGATATTTCTTTATAGCCGGTTATATTCTTTAGATTGGATGTAATTTCATAACAGTTTCTTCATTTTTCTAATTTTCATTACAGACTCGATTTATATGAGGTTTTTCGTAAATTGTAGACAATTTTCAAATTAGAACACGGGTTACATAGTTACATACAACTTACTCTTCTGTCGATCCCAGAAAACTTGACTGTAAAAAAGAAATGCCACTGAATTCTATACATGGAAGGATTGTATATAATTCATGACGTGTTGAAAAGTGTCCCTTTATCGAGGGCAGCCATTTTTATTCCGTGAGCGTCCTAATCGATGATTTGTCATGGAAAGAATTATTTTATTAGCTCATCTTCTACCGAATATCAGTGATATACCGGTGGTATCCACGGTTAAAATCTTTTAACCGAGGGTGGTATCTTTACTTTTTATTTATTATCCCAGATAATTTTATTTTTTATTCCACGAGATGAATCAATATGGCAGTCTGATTTTCCCAATGCACGTTCCATAGTATACAGTTCAGTGAGAATTACACCCGTTGGCCGTGGCGCCGTCCGTTGAACTTTATCGAAGTAATAAAACTTTTCTTTTTTAGGAAGTAATACAATTTATCTTTTCTATGGAACTCACGATGATTTCTGAGGATAAGAAATCAGTTGATTTTTAGTAACGACTATCATCAATAAATATGTTGAAAAAATCAATCATAGAACGGCGAGAAAGAAAGAAAGAAAAAAATATGGTTCTTCCATTTCAATCATTCTTGGATCAGAAAAGGGTAACTATAATTTACAACAAAACAATCATCGAATAACGTTCCGGCGATATTAGCCGTCGTTATTGTTATTATTACTTTTGATCAGTGGCGGTTATAAGGGGGGGGGGGGCACGAAAGGTGGACTGCCCCCCTTGGGATTTGGTTTTATTTATATATAAAATATATATAAATTGCTATGGGTTGAGGGAGGGTAATTTTTATTTTCGCCCCCCACTTGAACAGCATGCATAACCACCACTGCTTTTGATTCTAACCTAACCATATGTAAGTTGTCAACACTTGTCTTTTTTTGTTGCTAGTGTACACTGGTCTTATGTAATATGTGTCCAGTACTCCTTGATTGCCAGATGATAATCAAACATTTACAAGTTCAATTCTACAACATCCAACTAAATGTAATATTTAACTCTCAATTGCTATTAAAAATAAAACTGTTTGTAATAACTAATAAGTAATGTTTTGTTTTCCTCAATAGGTAAACTAAAGAAGTTAAGTTTTATCATCACCAATATGTAAAGTAAAGTGCATCAACTGCAGTGAAACCTATCGACTAAGAAAACAAAACTTCGAGTTCTCTTATGACCTAACCTCATTGGTCATTCTATAAAAAATGTAGTTATGAAAATGTTTAGTATATACAAGGTGCTTCTAATATCATTGAACACTCATTTTTTCAAAAATAATAAATGTTTAAAAAAAAAATTGAATAATAAATTGCAAATGTTATTGTAAAACTTTCTATTGGATAACAATTATTTTTTTTGTATTTAATTGCTTACTGATTCTACATACTTTTAAAATTATTAAAAAAATACATTATCAAAAAAAAAATGTACGTTTGGGTATTTGATATTTTAAAATCTTATTTTGATCGTTTATTACATATTGATGGTTTTATGATAGAGCCAAATATTTTTTATAAATAATTAAGAAAATCAATTTTTAAAATTTCAAATGCCTATAAATAACATTGTATTCAAAAAGTTCTTGTAAGATTGATGATGTACTTTTTAAAAACTTATTATTCCAGAAATATTATTTATTAATAAAAACGATAAATATTTTGAGATATCCATGGCCTTATTGCATTAATAATTTAATTATCTACGTAACTATTTATATTAACATTTTTTTCCAATAATATATAATTACTGATCACAATAATATTATTAGATTCTAAGCTGAGCGATGAAGACAATGACTTTGCAATAATTTATGATGATTTTTTTCTATGTGTATTAATACATGATAAAAAGTTGAAATAATGCTTTGATCTTTTCTAGTGGGGAATTAAATGTAAATGGTAATATAAAGAGTATCTCAGTAGTTTTTAAAAGCGATGAGAAAATAAAAAAAAATTATTATAATATTTATTTCTTCTAAAATTAAAAAAATTAAATATTCTTTGTTATACCTAGTATTATATACAGTTAGAGTCAGATAATATTATTATGATATAACTGTATATAATACTAGGTATTACAAATCACATATATATTTTTATTTAAAAAAAAAAAATTTTATTTTTGAAGAAATGAATGTTTATTGTGTTCCATATTTTTGAGACCACTGACCTAGGTAATGTTTGGCCATGCAGGATATAATATATTCTATCTCAAGATAGAATACTCCAAACAGCAACGTGTTCCCATCCGGCAGTGTAACATCTTCCTCATAATTGCATAATAAATGTGACCTGTGGAATTTGAAAAAAATTACAGAACCCATAGTAATTTACTAAAATGAACAAATATTTTTTCACCTAAAATTCTTTATTTTTTTTGTACTTTACCTAATCTTAAAGATATTATAAACATGAGACAACTAATAATAGGCGGTAGGCAGTGAAATAGTTTGACAGGTAGAATAATAAGTGTTTTTTTTTGATCAAATTTCATATTATTCCTCGACATTTAAGTTCTATATTCTTACCATCACACATTAATATATTATGGGTGACAATTGACCTTGATTTCTTACTAAAACTCATAATTTATTTCCTTGATATATTTTCATTTATATGGTGGTTTTAATGACTTATTTTGTAGCATATATGACCTATGCATACTTTATGTTTGATACTGGTTTCTCAGTATATAGTAGTCATTGAATATTGATTTATTGTCCACTCAATGATTAATCAGTATGTTTATGTAGTAGATACCGATTTACCTTCCGTAGGAAAACAGTGAAAAATGTTATTGTATAAATGTGGATACTGGCTAGACAAACTGTAGAATAATTGTATGACATTTTAATTTAGTTTAATCAATATTTTTTTATTTTATTAATTCAAATAATATTTGCAGTCTGTTAGTAGTTAAATCTTAAATGAAGAAACAATAATAAGAAAAATTGTTATAATTACAGTAAAAGTGATGTAAACAGCATGTCAATAGATGGCCCACTCATTAACGGTAGATACCTCAAAAAGTTTTTGTTATGTATAAGAACGGTTTAGGGTTGAGTTTAGAGAAACTTTGCTTTGGCTCCAAAATGTTGTACTCAACTGTATGTTATACGTGTAGAAATAAATGGAAGTTTTACAATAGCAGTATATATTCTCTTACAGAATCTATTTTATCATCGTAGCTGTTCCACTTAAGGAAGTATACTACCGTATTATTTTGTATACGTTTATCTAAAACTATTTCCACAGAATCTCTTCTTGATCCTCTTCTGCAGCAGTACCACTAGGTTCTATGTTTGCAACGCCTTTTCTCTTTCTGGAACAAAAATACATTAATATGTTAATAATAATATATCAAAATAGACATATCATTTATTTTAAATGGCTTGGCTGCAGATGACACCAAAAAATAGGTGCATTTCCTTGGCACCCCCACCTCGGAATTTTGGAATAAAACCAAGACCTTCTTGGCTTCTTTGTGCTACGTTTGTGATGGGTACATGAAAATTCTCAAGTATATTCTTATTCCAACAAAAACACCGTCGTAAACAAATCGCTAAGTATAAAAAAACAGCACTCTTAAAGTTGTGATTTAGTTTTATAGGTATGTCTTTAAACTATAGATATAATGTATATAAAAATAGTCTGCTAAATAATTTAACTTAGCTTTGCGACTTTCAAACACTTGATTAGTAATACACTTGTACACTATATATTTCAATAATAGTAGACTACCTATATTATTATGTTCTCATTGTACTATAGTATTTTTAAATGTTTAACTTAATCTGCCAAGCTATGTTCAATTATTTAGCAGACTAGTTCAATATATAAATGATATCTATAGAGTATAGTTAAAGCAAAGTTTCTTAGCTACAAAATTATATCACAATTTTTAGAATCATTTTTTTTTATACTTGGCCTTTTTTTTACACATAGTGTTTTTGTTAGAATTAAAAGAATTCCTGGGAATTAGATAAGACACCTGCTAAATGATCGAGCCGTCTATGCCAAAGGAGCCGACATCGTATATATGAGATTCAGGAACACGGCATATTATTCAAATGTTTAATTTAATAATTGTTTTGTAGTTAAACATTTATAAAATGTTCAACTTTTATAGCTAAGGATTGAAAATTGAAAACAAGGCTCCAGGTAAATAGGTTATTTATAAATTACTTTATTCAAAATAATATCATCAAATATACTTGGTAATATCATAGGCTGACTGACCGTTTTCGCTCAGAATAGTTTTTCTTATACAATGATATTATATCATTGAATTCAAATTTAACACTATCAATTACAGTGACCCACTTGTAACCTACTGTAGGTACAGCAAAGCGACATCCACTTACCCACCTTTTTTAAAGTTAAAAGACATCTTTGACATTTGGTAAATCTGGTTGATTTTCAAGCAATGTATCCAACTAAGCAAGACAAAACTAAACTTGATGTATCAGGCAAACTATAATCATGAACATGAATATATGAATTTCTTAATACCAGTATTGCTAAGTTGAAACCGAAATCGTAAAAATTCAAAACCGGTATACAAAATTGAAACCAAAACCGAAATTTCCTAATACCGGTATTGAAAAATTGAAACCGAAACCGAAATTATTTCAATTGGTTACAAGCCCTGATATACTCTTTGGGCTTGTTCATTAGTGTTGATTATGTCTTTAATATTCAAAAGTGTATCTACCATATCTCCACCGTAAACATTGGAACCCTTGGGAGGTTTTACAAGTGAATATGTGCTTAGTAACCTAAACATTTGAATAAAAAGAATAGCATCCGTATGATCATTAGAACCACAAACATTGAATGCATTGTGAATGCATCATTTCAGAAAATCTCTAAAAATAATGTGACCAATTGTGACATAGATTTAGTATATTTGATTAAAAATAAAATATTATATTTATTTTCATATATAGACTGATTAAAATTAAATTTTACCAACTAATATGAATCATTAAAATCAAATATATAATTATTTAATTATATAGTAATGCACTTAATGTTGTATGGTGAAAGTAATTTTGATAATAACCGAAGAGTTCACAATTACAAATACTGTACATCACATTATGTGTATAGTGTATTAGTAATTTATTCATTGTGGAAACATAAATATAGGTATGAAACGTTATTTAATAACTCAACTAATACCTATTACTATTTATTTTTATATAAAATATATTATATTAGATAAATTATAAAAATGATAATTACATATCACACTTTTTACCTGGTAATGTTATTTGCTGATGTCATAATCCCTTTGCATGCTATTAAATAATGTATATATTTCAATTACTCATTTGTATCATTTTATACTCAATAAAATTTTATTAATAATGTTGCACTCAAATAAAATTTCAATATCATTCAAAAAAATTTGGTTTAAATCTCTTTTTATCAATATTTATAAACCTTTCAAGAGGAGGTTTTATCTTAATTGTATGCTCTGTTAAATAAAATGGAAACTTTGGATACATAGACAGACCTGCCCCTGCTTTTGATATGGGTCTAATTCTTTTAATTGTATTAACTGTTCCAACATTTAAGATAATCTCGCCTAAAGGTAGAATATCATTCTCTCCGCAATGCAATTCACACACAACCCCTTTCTGTGAGCATTTTATCTTTAGGTATAGCTCTATGCTATCTTGCTAAAAGCTCTGAATTCTAAATAACATATGTAACAAATAATTAAATAGAAAAATGATTATTCATAAATAAGGTTAGGATATTTTGTTTTTTACTTTGTGTGCTTTAAATAAACTTTTATTTTTTAATCCAATTATTTTTTGATGTTTGACATCTAGAGCATTAACAGTATTACACCTTGGTACAAAACAACACTTAACCATTTTTAAGTGTAGGTGCAAAAATACAAAATACAAATTACTGTCAATATGTTTCATAGCTAATTATCATAATATATATTTTGTTTTTATTATTGAAACCAATTTTAACTGAGATCCCCCTACTCCTGTACATATTTTTTGGATCTGATCCATATCATAAAGTTGTTTTGAGGAATAATAAATCAAGTTTAATTCGAAAAACGTAGACCCTATTATACATATTATAACAACATGGTATAATCGTAACTTTTTGACGGTCAGATACCAAGGACTTTATAAATACTTTCGGTAAGCACATGACGTCATAAATCCGTGAAATTTAAATTTGTTCTAAGCAATAAAGACAGAAAGGGATTCCTTTACTATATACTTTTACTTTGTATTTCATATTGATATTATACTCAATGTGGGTTACCCTAAAGGCAGTGGAAACATGAGTGATGGTAGATTAAGGAAAAGCCGTATTGTATTCAATTTAAAATAATAAAGATTAAAGAATAATTGAATTAACTATATATTTCTGTTAGTAGGTATTTACTTTTTTTTTAAATAAATGTTTTGAAAATTAAATGGCTGCAAATTGCTTGATTTCACTGATTAATGATAATACATTTATACTAGTATTTATTCTGTGATATGACTCAATGTCATAGTTCATACTCCATAGTCCATAGACCCGTTGTGGCATCGGTGAATTGCTTTGTCTTATGCCTCGTTTCATAATAATATGATCAACACAAAAATTTGATGAATGGAAATAAATAATTTTTGACAAATGACGGAAAATTAGTGAAGTCAATAACTCAATTTTGATAATGATGATGAAACTTAGGTAAAATATACAACTTTAATTCATATCACAATTAATAATATTATAATAAATAACAACAAATCTTATTATATATATTTACATGTGGATATACCTAATTAAATTTTATTATTTATTTTTTAAATTTATTAAGTTTACTTTTTTTTTTATCTTTTATTGATTATTTTTCTTGAATCATTTTGTTTTAATGATTCAATCGAATAAATATCCTTATGCGTACAGTGTACTACAGTACTACAGTACTACAATGTACAGTGTACTTGTCATTTGGAATATTATAGCGATTTTTTAATAATGCTATAACTTATTCTGTCACTTTATCCATTATACCAGGTCCTTTGTGAATAGATCTATGGTATTCTCTAAATACCATTTCAATAAACATGGCACATTGAATCATGTCCATCGATGCCTCAAGTAAATTCCCTTCTGAGACATATTCAGTCCAATTACAGATTAATCCATCTTTGGAAGTTTTTGATATTTTTGCCAATTCCACATATTTTCTAATACATTATCTGGCAACATCACCTGCAAATACTGTAGACAGTCTACCTCAATCATATTTAGATTTAAGGCATCCAAATTAGTCTAAAGTAAAAAATATTCATGGAAAATGTAAATAATGCGATATATGTGAGTATAAATGTATAATTAATGGAATACATTATTATATTAATTGAAATATTACAATTGTATTAATATGCAGGTATAAATATACAAAATGTTCAAACAGTTCAATACAATCAGATGGAATTTTTAAATCTTCAAAACCATCGCCTTCCTGAAACACTTCAATATTTAAATCCGCTTCTTTAAATATCTCATTTGTTAAACAGTCTACTAAACATTCTTCGGATGAGTCTTGTGTATTTCAATTCTCAGTGAATACAACATTGGTATTTTTTCCAAGCAAATACCAACAGAGGCTGAAACAATGTTAATGTAAATATAAAAATAATTATTAATTACTATTACAATTTTAAAACGTACAAATTTAACAATTATAAATATATAGGTACACAAACAGAAATATCAGCTAAAAGTTCCAACATACTTATATTTGAATTCAAGAAGAGTTAAATGATAATTTCCTCTTGGCATTCCTTTCACAAAACTGAAAAAGTTTTCCAGAACATCTTGATTGAGTCTACGAGTTATAATGTACTGTATGTCCTTATAATTTGATTTTAAATCATTCAAAAGATTTTTGAGGGATTGATTTGTACGGAGTATACCTGCAATACAATTTAATAAGTAGGTATTTCATAAGTATTTGTATAATTTTCATTTATAATATAAAATATATTATATTTAAAGAGGTAAAAGAAAAAATATATTTTTTTTGTCAACCTTTTTGGAATGGTAATAATGTTCTATGTTTATGAACACGCATTTTTGAAATGAATTCATCCATATTATCTATTATTTTATTTTGAACATCAAGGTGTTTGCTATAGCCTTTCGCGTGTTTGTCTACTGGGACTTGTTTGTTTAAAAGATCAAACCAGGTGTTTATAAGTTTAAAACATGTACTTGTCTATTAAAATTAAAATTATTTTTTATTTTATATTAATTTAATGAAATATTCAACACACTCAACATACCATATCCCAATGGCTTTTTTGCAATACATTTTTTTCTACAGTAAGAAATAGCATTAGCAATAAAACTGTTATTCAAAAAAAAACTGAGGTGCTAATTTTGTTGCATTGGACCAGAGACATTTATGTGTTTTTCGGATACCTTAAATGTATATTGGAAATCTGATTTTGATTGTAATTTAATTAATTCTTCAACAATGTATCTTCCAATATAGATACCACTGGAAAGAACAAATCTCCGATCAAAATAGTGATTTCTTGGCAGTTTCAATAAATGGGGTGGGTCAATAAATACATGTATGGACGATTTTTGTTATCGGGTGTTCAAAACTAGTGATATCTGAAGTAATGCCTAGGCTAGACCACAGCCCTTCATTGCATGTAGCCATATCACTCACTATAGCTTTTACTTCAAATCTAGCATCATGTAATGAAGTTATGATTTCAATTAACAATGTTTTTGTCATCCTTTAATCGAAATCATAATATATTGGCTGTTTCCAATTAGAAATTAGACCTAAACGATACAAATTGTAATTCCCAACTTAACAAAGTAATATATATAAAAACGTATATTTAAAATTACGTTCATTAATAATCTAAAATATTAAACCTCGAGCCATTACGGTTTGAGCGCATTTGTGAGGTACTAAGACTTGTTGGTTACTTATATGATAACACAACTTAAAGGTTACATAAGTTTCGTCAAACTAAATTATGGCTAATTTTTCATTTTGATTTAAGGCACTTGCTTCATTAAAGAGACAAAATTATTAATTTATTAGTTCATTTGAATAAAAATAATAATAAAAGTGTAAACATAAAGTTTCAATGTTCCCTTTGACCATAATAAATTCATAACATCAACTAAAATTCCCTTTTCTACACTAAACATACTAGCCCAATGTCTCAAAGTAGAAAGTCCTTTAATAGGTATAGGAAAAATGAATGTTTATTTTTTAATTAATTAGTTAATATTTTAATTATGTTTTAAGTATTTTTTTTTGTTCTAAATCCTGGTAATGGGAATTCTTTTTTATCTCTCAAATAAATATATGCCTTTTTTGAAAGACTTCACAATGTTATAGGTTTTTGTTTTTTATGTAACAATAATTGAATTTGAGTTGGGATAGATAAACCATTTTAAATGTTATTGAATTTTTGATTAAATTGCAATTCATTAGTTGTTTTCATTAATTCAATGCACTGCTTTTGTTTTATAATTACATTTCTCAACTTTAACTGCACACCCAAAAGTGTTGAATACTTTTGATACATATCAGACAGACTTACAACAATTAGGTAATGACCTAATTGTTTAAGTCTGTTAAAAATCAAAATACAAAATGACAATTGTTAGTCTGAAATCCAAATAAATTTTTTGGTAAAATGATCTTAATAAACGATGCTGGGCATAAATGAGTTAAAAAGTTTATTTTATTTTAACTTTTTAACTTAACTAGTTACTTTTGGATTTTCATTAACTTAACTATTAACTTATTAAATTTCTTTTTCAATTAACGTTAACTTAACTAAATAATTTATCATTTTAAGAAGTAAGTTAAGTTAATTTATTTGGTTTTTAATTTTATTACATTTCACTATTTCAGTCTATTTTGTTTCATATCAAAAAATATCTACCTTGTACAATTGTTTAAAGTTAACAATCTTATATTTTTCCTATCTAACTTATATGGAAAGTCTAAAATCTGTTTTAAATTCTAAGTTTGGTTCCTTTAAAACAAAAACTATATTGTACAAAGTAATGATACGCCCAATTGTCCTATACACGAGTGAAACATAAAAGTGGACCACTATAAAAACCGATAAGCAAAAAGTAGCTATTTTTGAGAAAAAGGTGCTAAGAAAAATATTTGTCCAAAAAAAAAAAAAAGATCGCTCAAACGGCCTGCGGGAACGACGGACCAAGCTTAGGGAATTGCTCAGAGGCAGACATAGTAGCAACGCTGAAAAGCAAGCGTATTAGCTAGGCAGGACACATATGGAGAGCACAAGACCAGTTAACTCGAAAGGTAACAAAATGGATCCCCAATGAAAAGAGGCCATTAGGAAGGCCAAAACGTAGATGGATAGACAGAGTTAAAAGTAACCTACAAATTCTAAGAGTAATAAACGGCGAAGAGCTAGCTAATGATAGAGAAGCATGGAGAGATGTGGTGGTTGCGGCGAAGGGCCTAAATGGCCTAAACTAAGACAAAAAAAAAAAACTTATATGGAAATACTGTATAAAGTATAAACATTAGTCTATAATTTAGTTTTGGATTGGAAAAAATTAAGTACGCTAGCATTGTATAAAAAAATTACCTTTTTTTAATTTAATAAAAAATTATCAAAAAGTGTGTATTAACTTATAACTTTTTGTTATTGGTGCATATTAACTTAACCTAACTGAGTTAAAGAAAAATAATTTTTTGCCCAGCTTTACTAATAAATCTGAAGTCAGAACATTAAGAAATATTATTTATATATTTTGTGACAAGTATTTCAAATACTACTTAATTAATTTAAGTTTTGTGAATATTATTATACCTATTTATTATGTATTAATTATATGCTAGAAATAAAAATTATATTCAGGATTTAATTTAGATATTTTGTAATAAATAACAAAGCATTGACATTAAATTGTTTTTTTCATATATTTATGAAATATAATATCTATGATAAGTGTTTGTAATAACAAATAGATACAAGTATAAAACTGTATAGTCTCTTGAACAATTTTATTTAATACTCTAATGCTGGGTAGCATTAAAAATGTATTAATTTAGTCATTTGGTCAATAATGGACAACTAAATGTTTAAGGGACCATTAGCTCACTATTGATTTGTTAAATGTTTAGTGATTGTTTATGCAACCCAGCATAAAAGTATTTAAAATTAAATTGGTACAGATAAGTATAATTAATTTAAATGATAATACTTAGTTAGGACTAGAGCTCTCAAATTTGTTCGTGAATTATTCACGTTATCACTTGCCTTTGGTTCAAGGTTATTTAATTTTAGAAATCCAAGGATTTAATTTGCGTAATTAATTAGTAAAACACAGATATTTATTTCATGTGTATTTAAAACACAATATTTACTACACATATTAAATTCAAATAAAATATTAAAGAAAGATTAAAATTTTTTAATAATTTCCGTAAAATACTAAAAACTAAAAATATCTGTATGTTTTTAATTTTATGCTAATACAACATTTTTGAAGCAAAATGTATGAAATTGAGTTAAATTGCACGTGTATCCATGAATTTACCTACACGTGAAATAGAGACCTCTAGTTAGGACCAGTGCTCCACTTGGAAAAATTAAATTAGAGGGACTCTGTAAAATATAAAAAGAGTCCCCATCACTTTTTAAATGTTATTGAACACACATCCCCAAATACCTCTCATTAAATCATATAAAAAATATTTATAAATAATCAATTTCAAAAGTTAAAAAATACAAGTTAATATATTACACAAGTATTATAATTTACCTATTTAATTCTAAGTTAACCAGTAGCTATAGATTATTATAATTAAAAATCATACCTAGGATTTCAAATACTCAATATTGATTGATAGAGCTATCCGGTAGTCACATATCAATCCTCGATTTTGGCTGTTTAACCTGAAACAAAAAAATCTTTGTCAAAGTATCCAATCCACAAATAAAGTTGTTAGTAAAAAATATTATGTAATAATATTATATAATAGGTATTCATAGCTTAGAATATTTATCTTTGTAAAAAAAAGACATTTTTATGCACATCATACTTCCAGTTATAAACATAAAAATAATATTGACATTTATATAAATTTAAACTATGAATACCATTCATAAGGAAGCAACACTAAAATTTAAAACAAATATTTTAAATGTTAACTCAAAGATGTAAGTGATAAATATGTAATGTACTAATGTATAGTATAACCTGATATTTTCTGTTTAACTCTTTTCCAGGAATTTTTTTACTTCATCTAATTCATTAGTATTTTTTACACAGAGTTGGCTTTTCTATACAGACAAATATAATATTGAAAAATTTAAGAACATTCAAAATATTATATAAGTACAATAAATTATATACATATTATATCTTACTATTTCATCACTGTTATCAACATAAGGCATAGCAATGTCATCTGCAGATGCCGGCAAGAAACTTGACTGTGAGTCATATTCTCTGATTTAAGAAAAGTCTGTAAAAATGTTAGATTAATAACAAAATATTTGAATACAATCTTTATAACTAATAATTTTTAGTTAACCGTAGAATCATTATTAGTTAGCATTATATAATCTGACACAGTAAATTTTGGTGATCTTTGCCTCAAAGAATGGTCAGATCTTTTACTAAATACTGAAGTCAAGGAACCAGAACTGAGACATGTACCACTTTTCTCAGCTGAACTAATACACTGTAATAAAAAATAATAAATATTAATGCCAATTTTAATATTAATAAATTATAAGTGTAATTTAATAATTATATAAAAAACCGAATAGTCTTGAGATTTGGATTCTTCACGCTCTATGACAGTAAATATACTATTTCTAGGACTTCTAGTTCTGGACACCCAGCTTTTTGCCATAACTTGATTAGACTTAAAACAAAAATATAAATTAATAGATAATACAAATTTAATTCCAATTAAATATGTGTATTTACTGGAATTTATTCACCGGGCAAGTTTAATGTAGGAATAGCATCAGCTTTTAACTTTCTACAATTTTGTGGGGAATAGTTCAGCATCTTCTGAATCAGCGGTTGAAAATAATCCTCATAGGAAAAATGTAATGAACATACGTAAAAAAAATTTATAAAAATATAACATATTATGTAAAAAAAACAGTAGTAGTATCTTTTGTCACAAAATTTTTTTTATTATTTTTATAAATTAAATATGTTTTTACGAACGTTTTAATGTAAGTATGTAATTTAATCACAAAAAAATTGAGATAAGAGATATTGCCTTAAGGGTAGCACAGATTTCTATATAATACTCTATAGAAGTCTGTGGAGGGTAGCGACATGTATATTATACAAATTTTTATATAATTTATTAATTATCTATGTTTCTTATCTGTAAAGGCTGAATAGGTATATACTATTATTTAACTATCGTATTATAATATATTATATTATGTTGAATAAAATCATAAATAATCTTTAATTAATAATCTAGTTCTTACCATATGAAATATTTATTGGTCTATTTTTTCTACAAGCCGATACCCACAACTTCTGGATGATAGGATCCTTCGGAAACCTATGAATCCTGGGTATTTCTTTCTCACTGCTAATTAATTTATTTCTAGATTTACTCCCTGTAGTGCATCCAGAAACAGAACATACAGAAGCCATTCAGGTAAATTAAACTGTTTCAAGTGAAAGTGTGCAAGAACAAAATACAAATTCGCATAATTCGATGAACTAATAATATTGCTATAAATTGATTAAATGAAAACCAAATTGATAACAAGTCAAATAATGTTACTGATAATCACGGATAATATGGGTAAGCAAGTGACGTATTGTGCAGACCAGAACCAAAAATGTTTTTTTGCGATCATACCGTGTTGTTATATCATGGTCGTCACTACTAATAATTATTATTGTCCACATCAGCAGTGTACAACAATATCACAGAATATAACAATATTATGTTGTCTGTGGCTTATCTGTGGTCGTCACCAACTCGGTTCTATCCGCAACGACCGTGTCGTCGCCTAGCGTATCAATGATACGGTATCATTGTGTATTTGTGTGAGTGTTTGTCGAATGTCGATCCTTTTGCGTTACCGTACCCGACTGCGAGTGTTAGTGTGCGCGCGCCCTATATCTTTACAACGCACCGTCTGCCCTGTTACGCTTCTGTTGCTATAGACGCCGGTTACTTATTACTCATTACGTCCGCAAGCGAGGTTATGACGCTGCCGGTCCAATACGCCAGTCGCCGAGTTCCGATACCACTCACGTACATGGTAATAGTTTTACCGAGTAGATTAATTACATTCACATCCGCATATTAGCATTCTGGGGTCTGTCTCTATTATTTCCGCGCTCTGATCGGCCACTTTACATCGCTGACCTAACTTTACATGTTTTTTAATGCCAAGACAGACCCTAGAATCATAGGCGTAAATAGTGTTTGAAATTTGGGGGAGTGGGCTGTAACTCAGGTCTATACTCGATACTCTTATCATGCATTTAAATTATAGTAACGAAATGATTAGTTTTTGTGGGAGGCTAAGACCCTCTGCATTGCGCCTATTTATGCCTAGAATACTAATATGGTCGAAAAATTAAAAACCAATATTGAGTTATACTTAAGAGTTCTCATTAATTTATGGTAAACGTCAATGTGTAAAAAGGAACAAAATGTGATATCAAATTTTTTATTTATCAATTCGTGTCTAAAGATCGAATCGTTGTATACGACCTACCTACCTAATGTATTTGGTTAGGATACCTAGTCGATATTATACAATATGTATACCAATAATCGCTCATTATAGAGATATTTGTTTTTAATTTTTTAGCACATAAAAGTTTAACACTGTTTAAGTCATTAGAAATTAGACAATACCTATGATACATTATGTTGCACAAATGAAAAATTAAAACAATTTTAACATCAAACTGATTTACTATTTTGCATTTTAACGAACATTTTCACATTTCAATATTTGAATACTTCAATTATTATTATAGGTTTATTATTTATGAAGGATTAGTGTTCGGGTTTTAATTTATGATAACTTTTTTCAACAGGTTCTCATAAGTTGCTAGAAATACTATTGCGGTCACCAAAATATGCTGGATATGTGGGTGGACCCACATGCAGTGTAATAGCAATGCAATGTCCGCACATAAAAGTCATGGTTGTAGACATATGTGCTCATTGTATTTTACAGTGGAACTCTGAAAAATTGCCCATCTACAAAGTGATTTAAAATATTAAATTGTATGTTAAATTTTTCATATTTATACTCAACATAATTTAATTTTTAGCCCAGACTCGATGACATTGTAAAAAAACGGAGAAATTTAAATTTGTTTTTTTCTACAAACGTTAAAGAAGCTATCCAAGAAGCAGATTTAATTTTAATTTCTGTTAATACCCCTACAAAAGACATTTAGAGTAAGCAAAGTAAGTATAATGTACATTTACTGATTAAAAAAAATACAATTAGATGTTTACTTTGCTGTATATTGTATATTAATTATACCAGTATGTGCCTAGTCATTGAGTAGGTCACTGCAATGGGTGTGTATAAATTTAAGTTCAATGATTTGTAAACGATTCTTCACAGGGACGATATGTAAAGATTTAAGGATATTTTATAGTCTATATTAATATTACTATTAGTAATTGATTTTGTTTTAGTGATTAGAGTACAGTGTATGTTGAATTAATAATTACATTACATTGTATATTAATAGGTATATAAGTCAGTTCCTCGACCTTAGAATGCTATGAAAAACTTTGTAAAAATATAGCTGGAAATTAATAAAAACATTTTTAAAATGTAATTGTAAACAGAAAATAATAATGTACGTAATTATAATTCGAGCGAATTATGTCATTGTAATTATATATTATCGTCTTTATGAAAACAAAAAAAAGCAAGAACATTTGTACCTAGATAACTGTTAAGGATGCACAACAAGCATTCAATGAACCTTTCTTCGTTGGATCGTTTTTCAATAAAATATAATGGTATTAATGGTAGGTATTAAATCTATTCATAAAATTTAAATTCACATATTAGGTAGGAATATTAAATTTACAACAGGCAGTTTTTTGCCAATAGAATAAAGAATTATAAACTTTGATGGTATATTCATTAAAATTGAGACTTTAATAGGTACCTATGTTATGTGTACTTTATACTTTATATAGTAAAAAAAAAATGATAAATAATCCCAACTTAAGTTTGACTTGAATCTCGAGTGTGCTAATAGTATTGATTATAATAATTTAAATATGTAATAAGACTAAATAGGTTATAAGTACCGATTGTATTAAATATGAATATTCTGTTTTAAATTTAAAATGTAGTTTAAACACTTTAAACATATCTCATGCTTTTTTACATACAATAAAGTAAATGAGTGACACACAGTAGATGACGCAGCCATTGTAAATTCTTTTCAAAATATAATTTGTTGTGCTTATAAAATTACTTAGATTGTACCTATGTTACTATGTGCATTATTTAAATATATTAAGTCAAAGTATTCATTTTGTCTTAGTCATAAAAGCGAACATAGGTACTATTATATTTACAAAACACCGAACATAATTTGATATTAATTTGTTTTGTCATATTTTATTATAGGGACATGCCGCCGACCTAACATACGTTGAAAACTGCGCTAAGATTATTGACCAAGTTTCAATAAGTGATGAAATTGTAGTGGAAAAGAGTACAGTACCAGTACGTGCAGCAGAGAGCATATATTATACATTTTTAATTGTTCATATACCTGGATGATTCAAAAGGCATATTGTATCATACATTCATAATTTATACCATTTTACTAGCTGTTATATTGACCTTTATGCTTACAAGGCTGAAATTTGAATATAACACCAAGTTGTAATCGTGATAAACCCTGTGCCTTTTTTGAAGGCAAATTCAAAAAGAAAAATAACAATGATTTGCATTCAAAAAAGGCAAAGGTGATACTCGTGAATCACCTGTAATACACGTTGCTAAGACATTACTTGATGAAGAAACAAAACTTATTATTTATGACCCTAAGGTGTGTCGAAGGAACAATAGTAGGATAGTGGAAGAGGTATCAAATGTGAAATTATATAAAAGGAAAAAACAACATTTCAACGAGGATGCTGTTTTTTTCCTAATGATCAATGTAAAATACAGATATCTTATTCTTATTCATAACTAAAATAGATCTTATTCCTAAAAACCCAAAATTCACAAATACTTTGATGTAATTAAATTATTTATATAAATTATGAGTTATATCTCATTTATTTCAATTTATGTTTAATACTTATATTATTATACATTCGTTTGTGTAATTGTATCTTCTATTTCTATACACAAATTACATCTATGGTGTAATTGAAGTTGTTTTATAATGTAAGTTTATTTTTAAATGATTGACAATTTAAATTACCTATTACATGAATTAAATGGTATAAATCATGTTCAAACTGTAAACATTTATAGTTTAGAAAATACGTATTTCCATGTAAATAGTCTTTCCATTTTTTGTATGAATATTTATGCTGTGATATCCAAGAATAAAAATATCGAAAAAATATGATATTTTTGTATATATTTTATTTATTATGACACTAACAATAATTGGAATATTCAAAATCGCCTCGATCATTCCCTAGTAAACTTATTGATCAATCATAATTCGTTTTCAAAATTAAAATCTGTCAAACCAAATTCTTCCAGTTTTGTCTAGCTTATTGGTCTAAAAGATAACAAACAAAATTAATGTTTAGATTGGTCAAATCTATATTAGTTTTGACTTTTGACAAAACCGGCTGCAGCCCCCTTAACGGTTATGAAGCTATACATTCTCTCTGCAAGTTAAATAAATCGGATGGTTTTTCAATATTTGTAAATAGCATATTATGTATAATTAAGACCTTCTGAAAACAAATTATATCTAATTGTAATTCTATTAAAATAGCTATTGATAAAGGTAATTCACTATTTTATCTGACTGGTTTATATAGATCACCTATAGTTATATTTTGGAAGATTTCTTGTTTCTATGAATGATTATTTATCACAATATAAGCATAATTATAATCAAATCTTGTGTGGTGATATTAATATTGATATTTTATCAAATAATCTTGAAACAGTTGAATATTTGAATATCTTATACAGCAATAACTTTTACACTGCTTATAATAATCCACCAGAATTAGTAGTCATTCTAATACATGTATTGATTACTTATTTGTAAAAAAAGTTAACATTAATGTACTATCATTATATTATGTGTTACGTAGTAGCATTACTGATCATTTTAGTTTAATCATAAATATTAATATTGATGATTTAAATATTGAATTTAAAACAATTGATTTTGAACATCTAATTATCTTAATTAGAATTGAAGATTGGAATACCCTACCAGATAATAAAAATGTTGATAGCTCAACAGTTAGGTTAGGTTAGCTAACGGTCTATTATTGTTCGTTCCCAGCTCCAACATCGGATATTCTCCCGGTTTCTCATATAGCAACTTTCTTATTTTGATGTAATTGAAAACTAATAACTGTAAATACTAATAAGTTTACACCATATATTTATTTTTTTAATTCCCATACTCGATAAAATTTTAAAAATATTGACTCGTTTTGCACTATTTACGGACATTTTAAATTTTCTTTAGTTTTTTTCTGTAATTGTTAATCAAATTTTATTTGATGGGTCAAAAATTGTGAAAATGTAATACAAGGCTCCTAATTCATGATTACTACCTATAGCAATTGAAAAATATTAAAAATACATAGACACAATTTTTAAGCATTTCTTAAGCATTTAAATATCGAATTTTGACAAAATTAAAAAATTATTTTGTAGTTAAAAACTTATAAAATGTTCAATTTTTAAAGTTAAGAATTTAAAATTTAAAACAAGGTTCTAATCAATGACATGTATGGTTTTTATTCGTTATAGTTGTCATAGGCGGAACTAGATCTTTTTATTAGATTGGGCTTTTAAACTAATAAACTGTTTTATCATGTATGTCTATCATATTTTATTATTATCTTGCCTACATTAAATGCGTCCATCAATTTTCTCCTAGCATTCATCATTTGATGACGCTTCATTTAATGAATAATATATTCAGTGGCCTTCCAATAGTGTGGCGGTGCTGTCAGCTGGAGGTAGGTAGGTATATATGTTTACTAAATTGTACCACTTTTTTCACGAACTGTTATCACTTATCACCTAACACCTTATCATCTCTACGTCCGACGTCGTGTAGTGTAGATTTGTAGATGCATAACAGACAATAGTACAGTACTTTTAAACTGTTTAATCTGTCTATTATTTATTATTGTCTTGCCTACGTTAAATTCGTCCGTTGGTTTTCTCCGTAGCCTTCATCATGTGACGACTCTGAAATATATCAATACGAATAAATAATAAAAACAACAACAACAGCTATAATAGTTATGCTATAACAACACCGTCGTACAGACTCGCCATGACGGTATAAGTAAGTACAAACGGTAGTATTACTCACTAGGTACCTTTTAAAATATATTATATTGTGATTACTATTTACTAATCACTGATTAGTGGTAAATAGTTAACAAGGAAATAATATTACTTCGTTTTTCACTGATAATGGTAAATAGTTAACAAGGAAATAATATTACTTCGTTTTGTCCCGGAATTTATTTTTATGTTTTTGTGTTGTTGCGTAATTTTTATGATTTCGTTTACGCGTCTTGTGTGATTTCAAGACTTCGCCGATTATTGGAACACGAGCGATAGAGGACGTACCTACTTAGGGTATTGTAAAAATATGTAGGTTGGTATCAAATCTTTATTTAAAATGGTCTACCTATGCGGAGGTCTGATCCAGTGTTCGGAACGTTCACTAAAAAATTGAATTCGTTCACGTTCGCGTTCATATTTTTTTCTAATGAACACGCTTACGTTTTTAGAAAATTTGAATGCGTTCATTTAATTTTTTAACTTAATTTATACCTATGTATTGTTTAAATACTTACCTACTAATACAAAGTCATGGAAATCATAATGACTATTACTGTTGTTTTATGTCCAGCCGTGCCCACTGGAATTTCATATATTATATTTTTATAACTCGTATTTTATTTTATGTTATAATAGTAATCTGATGTACTATCAACCAATTCTTCAAGGTGTAATACAACGTCATAACACGGCTCCTAAAGCAGCATCTCCACAAAATTATCCTCCAGGACATGAAGTACTAGGATCTTTGGTTTATGTTGCAATAAGACAGCCCAACTTACCTGTGCCTTTAAATCATTCTGAAGATAGACACAGAGAACAACATCGTTATGTAAGAGGTTCTCCAGTACCAAATCACATATGTACAGAGAACAACAAAGACACGAGCATAGGCAAAGGGAACGTGAAATAGCTGTGCAAAGAGCACAAAGCAGTTGCACAAATTAGAGAACAGCAGCAAAGAGATCAGTATATTAGAGATAAGCAAATCATTGGCTTACTCCTGAACAACATTCAAGAATGGTCACTGCTTTGTTTCAGCACTAGCAAGAACAACCAAGAGTAATGCAAATACCTTCTACTGTCTCTTCATTTCAACAATCAAGATCAAATACTCCAGAATCTAGGCATCAAGAATCATCATCCAATATACAAAAGTATAACTAATTTCTGGTTGTATGGGAACTGATTTGATGCAATGGTATATATTATTTGAATGTCTAACAATTACATATTTTTTTAGTATAGATAATACTGGTAGTGGTAGAGTTTCAAGACAAGGAATATAACCTAACTGCAGCTAATTTAACTGATGCCATTATCACACATAAAATAAATAAGAGTAATTATGGAACTGGACATCCTCCTAATGCTGTTCCAGTCACCAATCAGGCACATGTTCAACAGCAACGAGCTGGTGATAAGTTATTTCAAGTAAGTTTTAAAATAAATGTATTTACTATTTTAATATCTTAAACTTAAATAATTTATTAACATTTTATATTCTATAGGCATTCCCAGAAGCAAATGAAAAACAAAATTTTAAACCACGAGCCACTCCTGAAATGAGTTGTCCAGGAGAACCATATTCAACAGAACATCCTTTTAAATAATATCCCTTCAATAATATGTTAGCTGCAGGTTTTAAGCCTCATTCTTGAAGCTTCGCCGTGCTTTACAACAGAAAGAATTTGAACAACAAATAAAAGATGACAACAGTTGAGTTCGCTTTTATCCAACTTCAGACGATGACAACAAAAATGAACAGTTTACACTCATCCATTTTCAGCTGCAATCAATAAGTCCACATCGGCTCAGAGCCGGCGCTAGGGGAGGACAAATGGGACATATGTCCAGGGCCCCGCAATTTTTAATTATCATCTTAATACCGTGAAACACATTGACAAATTATAAATCTATAAATTTATTATTATATTCTACACATGTATAATATTCATATTATTCCTATCATCAGTTGTTTGGAAAACGATAGCTAAATTTAGCCATAGTACAAAGTAAATCGTTATCGATACGACGAAGGAATAATATTTGAACGATACTCGCCGAGTAGGATTGTAGGTATAGGTAATACTATAATTAATAATATAAATATTTATTATCTCTATAGTTATTGTTTTCTCTGTTCTTTATTTGGAAAGGCTTAACGCGCATTGCCGTATGCCCGTATTATAGAAGGGGCAAGAGCTATATTCTTAAAATATTTATTTGATTATCTAGTATTATATTTTTGACATTTGAGTATTTGACTGCAATCTGCTTTGCACCTTGCAGTATTTTTTCAACAATTTCTGCGTAGTATCATTAAAGTAAGTTTTCATTTTATGAAATTATTATTACAATTTAGTTTATAGTATAGCCGTATTAAATAATATGTAGGTACCTACTGCGTGCATATCTAGTGTATCAGGTTTTAATGTATTTTATCGTCTACCGCCGCCGCGTATTTAGATATTAAACAATTTATTATTTCATTCACACATTTTGATGAATTTATTTATTTTTATTGACGGTGTTGTAGGTTGTAATTATTAAAATAAATATAAATTAATAAAATAATAATACCCCATGAATTTATTAACTTATAATTTTCAACACATACGTATTATTTTATTATTTGTAAATAATGTTGTTATAACATTATAACATTAAAATAAAAAAAAAGAGTAAGAATAACCTAATATTATTATTTTCAATGTTTAAAGTTCAAATAAAAACATCATTTTTAAAAAAAAAATCATAATTTAAATGAAAAGCTAGAATTTTGCTCTCCTCTGGGTATCTAATACCTATGTCCAGAGCCCTGCAATACCTAGCGCCGGCACTGATCGGCTACACAAAAAAATGATGAGTCTTATATACAATAAAAAAATTTATAAATTATTCTATTTTTAAAGTTCATCCTTTTCAGCATCTCCAGCAGGTGCAGGAGGAACACCACCAGTACTAGCATATAATTTTGATATGATTGGGTTAACAACACTCTCCAATTCGCTTTTTTGTGTTTTGTATTGTTCAGGGTCAGCATCTTGATTTTCATCCAACCATTTCATCTTAGCATCAATAATTTCTTCCATTTTCGTTTTTTCAGAATCTGACAACTAAACACAGAACAAATTATACATGAGAAAAATTTAAAAAATGAAAAAAAAATGATGCTTACCTTGCCACCCAATTTTTTTTTATCACTAATTTGATACTTTAACGAGTATGCATAAGATTCTAAATCATTTCTAGATTCTACACGTTCTTTCAATTTCTTGTCATCATCAGCAAACTTCTCAGCTTCCTTGATCATACGTTCTATGTCATCTGGAGTTAACCTGTTTTGTCCATTGGTAATGACAATCTTTTCTCGGTTACCAGTTCCTTTGTCTTCCGCACTAACTTTCAGAATACCATTAGCATCGATTTCAAATGTAACTTCAATTTGTGGAACTCCTCTGGGTGCTGGTGGTATTCCAGTAAGATCAAATTTTCCAAGAAGATGATTATCCTTGGTCATTGGTCGTTCACCTTCAAATACTTGAATAGTTACAGTGTTTTGATTGTCAGCAGCAGTAGAGAAAATTTGACTTTTCTTCGTCGGTATAACTGTGTTACGTGAAATCAATTTAGTCATAACTCCGCCAACTGTTTCAATACCCATAGTTAAAGGATTTACATCCAAAAGAATGATTGCATCTGTATCTTGTTCACCCGACAAAACACCAGCTTGAACAGCAGCACCGTAAGCTACAGCTTCATCTGGATTAATACCACGTGATGGTTCCTTTCCATTGAAATATTCTTTAACCAGCTGTTGTACTTTAGGGATTCTAGTACTACCACCCACCAACACAATCTCATCAATATCTTTTTTATTCATGTCAGCATCCTCCATGACTTTTTGAACAGGTTTAATGGTAGATCTAAACAAATCAATGTTAAGTTCTTCAAATTTGGCACGAGTAAGAGTCTCAGAGAAATCATCTCCTTCAAAGAAACTTTCAATTTCAATGCGCACTTGATGACTGGCAGAAAGACCACGCTTGGCCTTTTCGACTTCACGTCTCAACTTTTGAACAGCTCGGTTATCTTTTATAATATCCTTACCCTTCTTCTTCTTATACAACTTAATGAAATGATCCATTACTCTTTGATCAAAATCTTCTCCACCCAAATGAGTATCTCCATTTGTAGACACTACTTCAAAGACACCATTATCAATTGTCAACAATGATACATCAAAGGTACCACCGCCCAAATCGAATACAAGAACATTTTTTTCTCCTTCCCTTTTATCTAAACCGTATGCTATAGCTGCCGCTGTTGGCTCATTTATAATTCTCATGACTGTAAGACCAGCAATAGCTCCTGCATCTTTTGTAGCTTGACGTTGACCATCATTGAAATAAGCAGGTACAGTGACGACTGCATGTGTTACCGTTTTTCCCAAGTAGGCTTCGGCAGTTTCTTTCATCTTTGATAATACCATAGCAGAAATTTCTTCAGGTGCAAACACTTTAGATGTACCTTCAATAGTTTCAACTTCAATGTTAGGCTTAGTATTTCTTTCAACCACCTAAAAAACAACACAAAATATGAATACAAGTTATAGTGAATGAATAAAAATGTAAACAATTACCTTGAATGGAAAGAATTTAACGTCATGTTGGACATTGACGTCAGACCAATCACGACCAATTAATCGCTTAGCATCAAATACTGTATTTTCAGGATTTGTAGTAAGCTGATTTTTAGCTGCGTCACCAATAAGACGTTCTCCTTCTTTGGTGAATGCAACATATGATGGAGTAATTCTGTTACCTTGGTCATTAGCTATGATTTCTACTCGCCCATTTTTATACACTCCAACACTAAAAATTAATTAATTAACACATTAGCACTAGGTATTCAAATTGTGAAAAATGATTTAATTATTTATTTAAAGAATATCAGTATTATAAATAAAAATGAATGCCAGAGTTTAAAGAGAGTTCAATATTCCAAATTTTAAGGACAAAAATATAGTTATAAATAAATATATAACAATATATAAGTACTAACAAGAAGTACCTACCTACATTTAAGAATTCAACAATACTTGTACTATTTAAATAACACAAAGAATAAATAAAATATTTACTAGAAAGGCACAACATATTAATATTCAATTGTAAAAAATACCTTACTATAAGTAATTATTAGGTTAATTGAGAAAAATATTTTATTCTAAATGTAAATCATTACTATATACCTAGCCAATATATATTAAATGAAAATTTAAAATTGAGAACATAAAAATCTTGAAAAGGCAAAATAGTCCAATTCAATGTTTTCCTAATGCCCTAACGCTATCTGTACAATATTTTGGATGTCACATATTTATTTCAGGTAAGTGTTCAAAATGAAGTTTAAATAAAAGTTAGACACACACTCAAAAATAGAATTAATTTATTATAGATGGCATAAAACGAATAATTACTAGTAATAACTAAATAATAATCCCTATTAATTAAATATTTATTTATTTATTAATCTAGCATATGGTTTGATAGCAAAGTTATAGAAATGTTTATTTCAAGTAATAGCAAACAATAAAATGTGAACAGTAATAGGATTGCAGATAAATCAAAACGGTATTAAAATAAATAGATTAATTTTATTTAACATAAGTAAACAAATTAATGAGGTATAATTACCATGAATACGTTGTACCTAAATCAATTCCAATAACAGTACCGAGTTCATCTTTGGATTTTGATCCTTCCTTAGACGCAATAGGGCTGACTAAGAAAAACAGTGCCCAAAAAGCACAAATGGTCTTTCGGTGGTCCATGTCCAGGTTTGGATGTCTGTAAAAAAAAACAGTCAGGTATTGTTTCTATCCGCTATTCACAATAATATAATATTATCAAAGTTAATTTCATTATTCGAAGAATACCAAGAGATATTTAACAGCAAACAAAATATATTTACCAAAACAATGACAGCAAAACAAATTGAATTATGACGGGGGGTTTAATAAAATAAAAGTTAAACTGTAACCAGAATCGCGTCGTTGATGACGATGGCGAAGTGAAAGTAGTCTGACCGAAGTAGTAATAAGAAATAGGAATAACCGAACACTAATGCAATACAAACAAGAAAGAGAAACGAAACACCGGAAGACTGACGAATTGGTGCCTTCGTCTCATACCTATAAACAGTTATACAGGCGTGTGGGCTGTTGTTATTGTTCGGCCACCAATCACTTGTCTCCTTTTCATTGGTCCACGTCTGATGACCGAGAGGCGTAAAAAAATTCGAAAATCTGACATAACCTCAACGACTTGTATACCGTGAGTATCGGCCCGTTACGTGGTATACGGTAACCACTTATCAAATTATTACTATTATTATTATTATTATTATTATAGTTATGGCGTTATGCTTAATAATATGATATTAGCGTGTGATTAATGTTTTTGTTATCCGTATAAGTGGAATAAAAATTTAACTCTTACCCTTCACGAATCCGTTCGAGTTTCCCGCCAAGGTGAGAAGTGTCGGCCTGGCCATGGCCGCTGGGCCGCGAATATGGCCAGGGTCCCTCTGTTATTTTGTAGTGTCTTGAACATTTGTTTATTTGCTTGGCGTGTGCCTGGTCTATATAGGGAGTAAGGACCACCTAAAGTATTTAATTATATATTTAACCGTACGCAATATTTCTTTACAGGGTCCAGATACTTGCCTATTATAGTGTGAGCAGGTCACTATAATAATAGTACAAATGTCAAGTAATAAGTAGGAGGAGGTGTTTTTAGATTAATTGAGGTACTGCAAGTTATGTTAGGTGTTATATCTCTTCTTAAAAACAATGCGCTCAGACGAAGGCATGAGGGCCCCGCTCACCAAACCCTGCATTTCTAATTTTTTTAAATGATCACAGTCCGGATCCGGTACATTATTTCCTATATTCCCGTTAACTAAGACAAATCGTTACTCGGTCTCGGATGAGTACTTCTGCGCGAGAGAGAAATCGTTTTCACTTATCATTCATATTATTATCCATCTAAGCTTCTGGGTCAATGGCCCATATGACGTTTAATACCTATTGTCTATGGAACTCCGCACGACGCGACTGTGGCGTCGTGTACGTCGCGGCCCGCCGGACGAGCCAATGGTGGAATGGCTCTCGGCAGTCGGCGTCGCGAGGAGACTTTAATAAGATCGTTCGTGTATCATCAGTGTTTGGAAAGAAGGTTCATATATAGTGAACGATACATGAACGTCACTAGTTTTTTGCAATTAGAACATGAACGTGAACAACGCTTATATTTTTAATGAATTTGATCGATTTTTAAGACGTTCAATTTGTTTACCATTTAATAAATATTATATGTATAAAATATATTAATTAATTATATTATAATAACAATATTTTCATTTTTCCCATTATAATTCCTATAATATTTGTTCGATTGCAAAATATATAAATTAAATACGTGAAATTCCAGTGTCCCCGGCTAGACATACAACAACAATAATATTATGATTTCCATGAATTTGTAATAAACCTAATTGGTTTATCATAATAAGTACCCTAGTATACGCTTAATTTTATCACTGGGAAATCCTATCAAAATGTAACTCAAATAACGGGTCAGATATTAAAAATTAATTCAGATACTTTATAAGTTGTTGTTTATGCTCTAAAGTCTAAATTGTAGTTTTATTTTTTGATTGAGTCGTATATAGGTATTTGTTTTTAATTTTTATATTGACTGCAGGCTAACGATTCATAAAAAAAAAATTAAATGAACGACCCAATAAACACGTTCGTTTTTTTAAAAGAACGTGCGCGTTTGTTTGAAAAAAACACGAACGTGAACGTGAACGAGTTAATTTTTTAAGGCATGAACGTGAACGAGAACGAGTTAATTTTTTTAGTGAACGTTCCGAACACGTCTATCATGTCAAGGAACATGTAAATAAAAAACGTGAATCGCAAACGTTTCATCCCCGTTAGTTATTAAATAGGATAAATCGCGTTGTAAAACTGGTTACTCTGGTAACACACATTCTCAAAAACACGCATAATGCATCAAATGATAACAACATCGAAAAATACATTTTGTATTTGCCTTTTGAGTTTTGATACTTTTTCATAATTATCAATTATTAATTAGTAATATTACCCACTTATCATAATATTATATTGTAAGTACCAAGTTGTACGTTTGTAAAACGGATCATAACATAAAATATATCCCTAATCCCTATAGTATCTTCTTGTTGTTTCTATAACATTTCGTATTATAAAGCATTTTTTAAAGATGGATTCAGATTTGAAAGATTTAGATCGTCATGAAATAATTGGGATCCAACAGTCGGCTACTGAGAAGGAGGTAATTCAATTTCTAATTCTAATTTATTGTAGAACTATAAATATTATTTACCATTTAATCAGATCAAAATAGCATATCGGAAGAAAGCTCTACAAGGTCATCCAGATGAAAATCCCGATAATTCCAAAGCAGCTCAATCGTTCTCAACGTTATATAAACTATTAACTATTCTTGAAGACTTAGGAGCTCGAGTAAGATTTGTTGCTTTTGTATTGTAAATATATTTTTAATTTTATATGTTTTTAATTGTTTTTAGTTAGATAATCTCAATATATTAAATGCTAAGACTGGTGAAAAAATGCGAGAAAAAGAATGTGATTTGAAAAGAAAGAAACAAGATAAAGTGGAACGCCAATCCAAGGTACCTAATTCTTTATTTAGTTAAATTTTTGTTTTTATGATGATTTTTTTTTTGTATAGAAAGAACTGAAGCATTTAAGAAAAGAATATAAATCCCTACTTGCAACTGTAATAGCCCGAATGAACAAGCTGCTTAGGCAGCAAGGAACTCATAAAAAAAAGATTGGATCATTCATATTAAAAGTAAAGTGGATGGAAAATGGAGTGTATAATAAAGATAATTTAACATCACTGTTTTCTAAGGTAATTTATCAAAATTTAATTTTAAATATTTGTCTAATACTCACACTATACAACATTATAGTATGGACAAGTAATAAATGTTTTGGTTCTGGAAGACAAAAGTGTTGCTCTAGTTGGGTACAAATTTAAGACTTCTGCTGTAAGTGATTTCAAATTAAATTAAGAGGAAGCTTCACAGATATTCATTGTCTCTGTCTTACAAGTGTGTAACATAGCAAATTTACACTCAGCAGATCACGTTTAACACATTGACGGACAATCATAAAAAGTACTGATGTAGCAGTATGTTTGTTTGAGGATGTCAGGGGACACTTTTGAATTCATATATAATAGTACTGCTATAGCTGTTCTCGAAAACCGACCAAGAATTAACACTACTGCCACAGCAGTGGTTTTTTTCTATGGTATCATATGAGAGACCAAGTCTACTGTCCATATACATCATAAAGTGACATTGGTTACTTTTGGTATTCATTAGTACTTTTTATAAATCGATTAATAAAATTGATTAATTTAGGCATGTTTTTTATAATTACTTATAATCCATACTGTCCGTCGATATGTTAATCCGTTAGTTTAAAAATTAGAGTGAATCGAACTATTATGAAAAGAATGTTACCTATGTGGGTTATTTACAATTATTTAGTTTTTAAGTTAGTTATGAGCAGTTTTAGTTTACGCTATATTATGTAAACATAACTCGCTAAAAAATTGAACCATCGTAAAAACCCACATACAAACACTGATTATGTTCTTACCAACAAGTTTCATAGGTAATAGGTTGATTCACTCCAATTTTTAAACTAACGTAGCTTAATGTGATCTGCTGAGAATACATTGTCTATGTTACTCACTTGTAAGGCGGAAAAAAGAAATGGCTGCGTAGCATCCTCTTAAGGTAAACATTGTACTAATAATTTTCTGTGTTCATACAAATACTCTATTTTGTTAGATAAATGCTAAAATATTGGAAGTTGGTTATCCAAATTGTCCTCTAACTGTGAGTTTTTTCGGAGATTACGGACAAGACATTAAAAACAATTCAAATCATACTTCTGCTCCAAATCCTAGTACTAGCTTTTCAGCTTATCAAAATCCAAATGACAAACCATAACAAAAATACTTCAAAAACATCATCATCTGCACAAGTTAATTTTTAAACCATGTTAACAAATGTACTATTTATAAAAAAAATACAATTTTCCTTAGACATTTTTGGATTATTTGGTACTTAAGAGATTTTTACAAGCTAGTAGACCTCAACAAGAAATTTGTAATTCAAACAATATAAATACAGAAGACCCTAGGGTAGTATGAAAAATATAACAGATTTGATTTACATAATTATTATTAATACTTGTTGTTATTATTTTCATATTATCTCAACATGTATAAATATTTTTTTATTCTACGTTCATTTACATTACAAAGTAAAGGATGTCTACCTAAAATATAGAAAAAAATATATTTAATAATATGAATTTTATTAGTTATTATTAGTTTTTAGTTTTTAACATTCCTAACAAACAAATGTATTTCTACAAATTATTTTACTATGAGCTTATATACCTTCATCAGTTGTCTAAACAATATAATATGTGTTCTTTTGAAAAGTTGAATCTGTCTTCACTTTCAAAATATTCAATAATGGTACCTATACACACACATTTTTTACATCTAGTTTTTACATCTAGTAATGCACATCAAAAAACAATAATGTAAACAAATAAAGGTTGTAGACATAGAGATTTATCGTTCTCTTGAACATCTCGAAACACTCACTTAGAGGTTGATAAGCAATTATTGAGATTTTTTATATAATTTATTTAATCAACAAATACACATGTTTAACTTTACATTTGTAGTTTATATTTTAGAATAGTTTGTATGTAAAATATTTGAAGAATAAAAATGTCTACTTTAGATGCAGCTTTCCAAAGCCACTTTATTTTAAAATCATTGATAAAATTACCTTTAACTTCTTTATTTCAGTTTTAGAATAATAGATAACACTAATATGTAATTATCCTAAAGAAGATTATTTTGTATAATACTATCATTATATTACATGCATACAAAAATAATACATACAAATATTAAACATTTACTTTTATTTTACAATAATTAATTTACATTTACAGTATATACATAATGTGTAATAATATTATAATATAGTAATAATATCATTATAGGAATCACAAAACAAAAAAAATTATATACGATAATAGGTTTTACTTTTATAAATATTGGTACCTATAGGAGTGTAATAGGTACCATGAATTCATGAAAGACTAATACTATATTTGAGCAATAGACATTCATCAAGCTAGCTATAATGCAATGTGCGGACCAGGTGACGTGTAAAACCATTAAAGATTTCCCCTCTTAATTTTTTTAATTTTATCAACCATTACATATAATAATAGGTTATAACTTAATAAGTCATAATTAATATTTGATATCATGTTATGCATATTACGATGAAATGTAAGTGTATGTTAATAAAAAAAATTTTTTTTGTACTAACTTATTGACTTTTTTAAAACGTGTGCATTTTGTTCTATCAAACGCTGTGCACGGAAAATTTCACAGAACACGAAAAGTTGTGCTAGTATTTATCAAGTTAGCTAATATATTTAAAACTTGATTATTTATAATTAGTATAATTAATCATAACTTTTTTCTTTAGATTTTATAGTACAATAAATTAGTCCCAACAATTAGGAGATACTTATAACTTAATAACTTAATAGTCCACCATATTGTAAATAATAACAGTGATAAAATAACTCACATTAACAGTGTTTATATTATTTGAATTGCTTAAAATGAAGCCATTACAGAAGGTACTACATATTTGAATTAATTAAATAAAAAAACAAAATTAATTTTGTTGATAAATCTGGCTTTTCTAATAAATTTCCGTTTTCCTTATATTTTCCTATTATTTTTAAAAATACTGCGAATTTTCGATTTTAGCCTGCAGAAGTACTAACTAAATACAATTTGATACCAGAAACCACCCTCAAAATAGAATAAGAAAGCAATTTATAAAATAAAACCAGTAAGTACACAATACACATGCACAAATAAAACATATAAATTCAATAAATTTATCACTCAGCTCAGAACCTAAAAGCACTCCACATCATCATTGTATAAATTAATTAATTCCATGAGCTTTGCACTGAATCTAATAACAACTAGTAATAAGTTATGTTTTCAAACAAATAAAGAATAAAATATATAGGTAACTCTACAAAAAATCTGGTAATTCGCTCTGTTTATTGTAGGTACACAGAGATGGGAAACAAACAAACTTATGTTAAAAATGTCTGCAATAAAACTGTTTTAAAGTAATTTAATAACATTTTATTGTAAGTACCTAATTTGTACGTACCTAGTTTAAGTTACTTTTTTGTATTACTAAATTACTAATAAATTTATTTTTTTATGTATATTTTAGAACAACATAATATTTATATATATTATATTATCTAAGTTTAAGTATGATTTTATAACAATAACATTTTTGTATTAGGTATTTGCCAAATGACTTTACTTTTTAAAAAGTTGTAATTTTAAATTATTAGTAATTTGGAAAATTCATTGTTATTTAAAATAAATTTAATAAATAAAGAATAAAATATGTTATGTACTTACACATTTATGAATTACCTAGGTATACCTAGGTCTACTTTGATTCTTACATAAAAATTTTATATAATTTCATATTTTTGATTGCCAATAGATACTTAGAAAACTAATGTAATTATTGACTATAGTTAGCTCCAGTGATATTTTTGAGTTATATATAGAGATATGTAGTTAAAAATTATAAACTATTTAATTTTTATAACTAAGGATTTAAGATTGAATACAAGGTTCCTCACGAGAAGTTCAAAAATAATAAAAATATTATATTTACTCAATTATGTTTTATTGACATTTTAATTAAAAATTTGGACGAAAATAGATATTTAAAAAAAGGATAACGATAATCCTTACTTATTATTATTCTATATTGTTCGAGATGATTTGAAACATTTAATAGGATGTCTACCCGCATGTGTGGTCTCCGTCTTATCAACTCATAATATATCAGAATTTACGTCCAGTAATTCTAACTTTGTGTTGTAAATTTAAATTTAGGGTGAATTGACCTATTGTCAAACTTAAATATGAGAATAATATCTGTGTTCTCTCGTTTGATTCTTACGATATTTTAAATTTTAAGACTTAGTGAGTTATTAGTGTAAAATATTGACATTAGAATATGCTCACAGTTCACTTAAGGGGATCTCAGCACACGTAGGTATTTTTCATACGTTTTTAACAAGTAAGAGATGGTAAATTACAGACAATTCAGAATGTCCGATTTTAATTGCTTATACCTACATATGTATGAACTCTTTTTTACAAAATATCTTAGCTTTTTAATCAATTTTATAAGACCAAAACTAAGATTAGGTACATATGTAATTTTTTTGGGCACAACTGATTTTAAATCAAAAAAGTGTTTCATAAAGAGCATAGTCTAGATTCTAGAAGTTTAGAAGCGTAGAAATTACAATCGAACTTCAGGAAGTATGTTTAATTTACTACCACTTTTAGAAGTATATTTTATAGTTTTGCAAACAAGAAAATCTACCTACTTAATTACTCGCGAATAATTGACATGTGAGTGTGCGTGCGAGAATTGCACGAGTAAACTTGGTAACTTTAATTTTGTTAAAACCTATGTAAAGGTCTTTTCAGCTAAAATTGACAGCAGTAGCGAGGCCCCTTAATCTAACGTTATGTAGGTACAAATGGACAATAATAATAATTATATATTATAAATTATAATACATAAATATAACATTATTGTACCTATCTACACATTTTGCAATAATAAGTTGAACAACAGCACGTACAAATGGTTAACCATCATTATTACCCATATAGGATTATTAGCTGAATATCCCGGCTTCACCCGTGTGCAGTTTTTTTTGTGGCAAATCCTATATGGGAATATATAGGTATACTACATAGGTAGGTGTATCTCGGTTTGAGTGTATCTCGTGATTTTAGTGTATCTACCCACTTACTGTTGACTGTGATCGACTGTGTAGTCTCTGTTACTAATTATATAGTTAATACAGAAATACAAAAATAATAATTAATATGCATGGCCGTGAAGTTAGCCCTCCACTATCATAAAAATGTTCCAAGCTATACTCTATTCCCCGTAAGTTTACACACTTTTTTTTTGCGCACGCAGAGTATAGTTAAAGCGCCATGACTAGGGCTGGGATTTTAATGTCCTTAAAAATCGCGAAAAATACCTTAAAAAAATGCAAAAATGACTTAAAAAACTCAAAAAAGTCTTTAAAATTTATTTAAAATAGCTTAAAATTTAAAAAAAGTAACATTACATGTACAAAAATGTTTTATTTTACTTCATGTCTTCATATATTAATAAATTAAAATTTATTCTTTATTGTTACACTGAATCACGAGAGCGTGCTTCAGATTTTCAAATAGAAAATAAATGTCCGCCAATAAGTTTTTGTAAATAGAAAAGCTCCTTTCTACATCTACTGAAGCTAGTAGACCGCTATGTTGGTTAAGAATATATATATTTTATATAATATAAATGTAATATATAAGAACTGTAGAAATGTGAATATAAACAGCCAGTGAAAATTTCAAGTATATACTGTCATATTTTGTTTTAGAATCTTTTACTTGGGTAACGAAATTATATAATTATACCTTTCTGGAGTCAAACTCTTACAAAGGTTCCACGAGTAAAAGAAGTTGGGAAACGCTGCTCTAGACTATATTATAATATGGGCCTATAGATGCTATGTCCACCCAATTGTGTAATGGGACTAAACCCTAGAAAGAAAACCTATACTAATATTGCTAATCACTGCATAGTTTTATGCAAATTATTACTTATTAATTACTAAAACTATGTTAAAATTATTGATAGCCGTGTTTCGAGTACCAGTAGTTAAAATTAGATACTTAAAACCACTAAAAACTAGGCATCTATAAGAGCTTTAAATATAGGTATTATCAGGCACCTATATAGTATATATACAATATTGCTTGAAGAAAATCAGGAATAAAATTATTTTTAGTTTTGAGAATCATTTAACAATTAACTTTATCCAGAGACATCTATTATTATGGTGTAAAGATTCCTAAAAAATGTTTTTATAATTTAATTAAATAATTTGTTTAAATTTGAAGTAAAGCAGATATAACATAATATTAACTATTGTGTCTGTTTATTTATCAATAATAGTTAAGTTACTATAAAATTGTGTATATCCTACAATATATAGGTAGTTACTATTTATTTTTTAATATATATCTGAGTTATACCTATGTGGCTAATGGCTATGTTTATTTTACGTTAATTTGTTTTATTTAAATTATTATTTTCAAGCGTTTTCTACTGCAACTTACGCATATAGATTAAATCTGGTCATTTTTACTTGGGTAACGAAATTATATAATTATACCTTTCTGGAGTCAGTTACCTATGTAGAACGTTGATAATATTTTTTTTAAGTTTTTATTGAAGGAAAGCTTAAGGGGAATCTTTTATTAAATTTTCAAAGTTTAGATATAAATAGAAATTTTTTATGAATTTCTAACTAGAAAAAATTTACCAATTTTTATGATTTTGATGAAATTTGTCAACATTTTAAGTTCAGACGCTCATAAAAATGATTGTGGATTTACGCTCACATTTTTTTTAATTTCCATCAATAACAACTTATGATGAACATTATATTATATTATATTCTATTCTATTATATCATACCATTATATTAGTAAATTTTTTTCTCAGGTATACCTAATTAATATTATTAAACAAGATGACGCGATTCAGTTTTGTTTATGAGTTTAGTTAGTTTTTTGGACGTCTTGGAAGTGGCTGAAAATATAATATTATGTACTTTATGTTAACTCATTACTCAAATAAAATTTTAATGAAATTACTTTACTTTTCAAATATAACGTAATATTCACCTTACTTTTTCGTTTGTTACAAAAGAAAATTTTAATTTTTTACATTTCTAATCTATAATTTTCAATTGTCGTTCTATAAGTAACGTAGATAGAAATACACTATACTAAAAAGGTATAATTCAAAAATGATGAACCTACAATAAATATGTACAATTAATTTAATACCTAGGTAAGTACCTAACTACATAACAATATTTCCTACTGTTGTAAGTTATAATTATTAAAAAAAGTATTGCCAAATGGCTATAATAGTTTATAACCCTCCAATGTAAATATTACGATTTATCATCCTAAGTACTAAGTAGAATCATGGAAGAATTAAATTTACTAAATAAATAGTTATATTATTTTAATACATAGCAGTACGTGGAAAACTAAAAATTAATATTTTTACTAATGTTTTTAACGAATCTAATATTATTTATTGTTTTGTGTAGATAGGTAGGTTACCTACTAAAAAGTATACCTACTATAAAATGTACCTAAATTATTATTGTTAAGGGGCTCCAGCGTATCATGTTTTAAGGAGTAATATATAGGCAATTCAAGTTACATCTTTATTTGGATTAAGGATTATGTGTGAGTAGTATACAATATACCTACATTAATTAAACATTAGTGTAATAATTTCCGTAAATCACTTCAGTAAATCGCGAAAAGTGAAGTAAATTCTTGTTTGCATAACTATGAAAACAACTTAAAAACGGTAGTAAATTACACATAATACTTCCTGCATTTCGATTGTTATTTTGGAAAAATGGTTGAATTTATAAGCTTCTAGACTCTCTTTAGGAATCACTTTTTTGATTTAAAATCATATGTGCCCAAAATAAATACAAATGTAATGCAATTATTTCACGGGATTTTAATAAAAATAATCTTAATTTTAAGGTCTTTTAAAATTGAAAATTGAAAACCAGCTTTCTAAAAAGCCTTGATATTTTGTCAAAGAATTATGAATCAAAGAGAAAATGAAAAAAGGACAATCCGAAGTACATATGTGTAAATTACCACCGCTTTATGGTCTAAGACGTATAAAAGTACGTGTGCTGCGAACCCTGTAAAAATGTATTTATTATACAATTTTAAATACTTTTATTTTTTTCATTACACACAAGAGATGCGAGTGGTATATAGAAAAAAATTTTTGAGAAATTCTGGAATACAGCGTGTAACTGGGAGACCGTACAAATAGAATAACTTATTTTAATCAATATTATTTTTTTAATACTGAAAATAAAAGATTTCAAATCTGAATAAAATTTTTTTGAAAAAGTACATCTCATTTGTAAATCTGGTTTTTAGAAAACTTTAGATAGAAAAAAATTTATCCAAGTCTAGTGGTTATTAAAATTGTCGATTTTTTTTTAAGCAAGACTAATTAGTTTTAAAAGTTAAATTTAAAAAAAATATTTAGATTTTAATAAGTTTTTATAAAAATTCTCATAAATTATTTAAAAAAAGACTGCACTTTTAGAATTTAAGAAAAATTATAGAATTTCTAAAAATTGGAAAAAAAAAACTACTTACATGACTTAACTAAATATTTATAAAATTAAAATTGTTCTAAAAAACAGATTTACAAATTCGCTATTTTAAATTTTTAAAAATAAATAAATACTTATATCAGATTTAAAATATTTTTTTTTCAGTATTATAAAATAGTTACTTCCTATTATACGGGTGTATAGCGCAAGCGTCTGTAAATTATATACAAAAAAATAATTTAAAAATAGGTGTTTATTTGAACAAAAGTTATTTTATTTGTCAGGACTTTCTGTTACACAATTATTGCTCCCTGCATGTATACCATGGTCGACTACAAACTAGATTTTAGAAAATACATTAAAATTATAGATTTCTCAAAAATATGTGTATGTTTTTATACAAATAATTCTTCTTATAACCAGGTCCGTCATGAATTTTGATCCTGCTGACACGCCTCTGGAAAAATATAAAACATCATAAAACGTAATAGTATTTGTATACTAGTTAAACATCGTAATACTATAATAATAAATAATATATATACTATAACCGTTATAGTGCTGATGCTGTTACCTACTAATTTAATTAAATCAATAAACCAATTCTTCTGAAGGGATTCATCCTCTGTTTCATCATTGGATGATTTTCTTCGTTGTGTTATCAACTGTAAATGTATTCGTATGTATTTTTAATATATATGCGCACAAGGACATGATACCATGCGACTTGCCACAAGTATATGCCGAGGCCGATGTATTGCTCCTAGGAATGTGGCAAGTCATTGAGAGAGCCAATGTGGTACCAGGTGTTTAATGAAGTATTAGATAAAGGACAATGTTTAAGAGAATTTAGTATGGCATTTTCGATAAAAATTAGCCCAGGAAGTGCATTTTTCTCAAAAATATATCAAAGTAAGAACTTTTAAGTTTCTAGTGATCCCCTATAATAATTTTAACCTAACCTAACCCAACCTAAGTGATTCCTAATCGATTCAACCATACAATAAGTAGGTATTATTGATTTGTATTAATAATTTTAATTAATTTTTTACACCTTAATCTTATCATTATATAAAATAATTGTATTCATATTAGTAGCCAAAATAAGCAGACTTGGTACTTGTTGGTTAAAAAAAATTCGGGAAAATCTTTTTTTTCAAGGATGGGGGGGGGGCTGGTGAAACGTTTCAACAGCCCCCCCCCCCCCCACCCAAAGCTTATTGATTATTTCTCATTCAATAGTGTCATGCAAATTATGATAATAGTCTTGCCAATTCATGCTAATTGCATGCTAATTTTTAGAGAAAAAAAAAATCCGAGATTTCTATATTGGGGGGGCTGGTGAAACGAATATATAACTCAATTCACAAAATATCATCAAATTAATATACTTAGTAATATTATCCTGACCGTCTTTGCTCACAATCGATTTCCTTATACAAATTATATTATATCATTGAATTCAAATTTAACACTATCCATTACAGTGACCCACTTGTAACCTACTGTACATCAGAGCAACATACACTTACTTACCTTCTTTTTTATTTGTTGATAAAGGTAGATAACCTTATAAGGACTCTTGTATTACATTTTTAGGAATTTCTAACTCAAAATAATTAGCACATTTTCGTGATTTTTGTCAAACTTTGAACTTTGAATGCTTATAAAAAAAAAATTGTGACAATGAATTTTGAATATTTTTCAAATGTCATTGTTACAATATATTAAGAGCCTTGTATTAAATTTTCAAGCTCTTTTGCCCAACAGATAAAATTTTATTGACATTCATAGAAAAAAAAAACTAAAACAATTGAAAATTGATAACATCTGTAAACAGCTCAAACAAGAAAAAATATTTTCAATGTATTATGGTGCATTCAAAATGCTAATATAAATTGTTGATATAAATTCGATAATTGATCAATTTACTCTAAATTCTAATTATTTGTTTTAAATTTTCAACCCTTAGCTAAAAAAAATTGAACATTTTTTAATTACAATAATTTATAATTTTCAAGATTTTGAAAAATTAAGTTAAACTTTGAACTTTGAATGCTAATAAAAAAATGCGTGCCTATGGATCTTTAATGTTTATCAATTACTATTATAACAACTTATAAGTAATCTTGTATAAGGTTTTCAAGCTGTTTAACCTAACGTATAACATTGTATTGAAACGCATAGAATAAAAAACTAACAAATAGAAAATTGCAAATGTCTATAAATATCGAAAAACGAGTCAAAATATTTAAAAAATTTAATCATATATCATATAGAAAATTATAAAATAAACATTTGATGGAATTTCAAGTACTGACCTACGGTCAATAGTTTTTAAATAACGACAAAACAATAAAAACGTTGAATAAGAAAATGTTAATTTACGAGGAATACCCAATGTTTAATTTCAAACGCACGAAAAAAATTAATTTGACTTTCAGGTAAACTTTTTTGATTTGTTAAATGTAGGAAAACTTAGAAGTAATCTTGTATGGAAATTTTAAATATTAAATATACCTACATACATTTTTTTATGAATTTCGAACTCAAAATAATTTGTTATTATTCGTGACTCTGATGAATTTTGTTAACATTTCAACTTCAAAGCTCAAAGTAACCGTTTCCGAATCGTAGGAATGTACCTACTGTAAAATAAAAACCATTTACACATCAACTCGTTATATATAAAAATACGGGGAACGATCTCTCAATAACTATATTTGAACTACCCCTACTTACCAAACTGGTCTTATTACCAAAATTGAGATGATACAGAACGCTTTCTCCATATTATTATGATGCACTACAAACTTGGAAAAATTAACACCCTATAAATTGAATTAGCCAAAGAACTTAATCTTCAACCCCTGGCGGATAGGACGTGTAATAAATGATATTAATTTTCCTTTATAAATTTTTAAATAACCTAATTGATTGCCCGAGCTCTTAGAAAAAAATCCCCAAATTGTACCACACTACACTTTCCGCTCTACAAATACCTTTTATGTACAACTCAAAAAACAAAAACTATAGTCATTATGTTCACATGAATAAAATTTTATTAAATGGTATTTTCATTAAAAACTTTGACTTTTTTTTTTTTGATCCACCAAGCAAGAAAAAAAATGTTCTAAGTAATCACTTATAAGTTATAATCTTTTACTTATTGTATTATATGATTAACGCTTATGTTCGAATGTATAATATGTATTTAATTGAGATTATTGTATCTACATTTCTTACTTTATGTTATCCGTATTTACTCTATATTATATTATCTAAAAGGCGCTGTTATTTATTGTACATATTCCTCTTTACAAAAAATTATTATTATTATTATTATTACTCTTACTCTATGGCGTGTAGGTATATCGCTGCGCGTAATGTCATCCATGTAGTTTTCAATGACATAATTTTTTTTTACCATTCGACGAATGCGCTTTATATTACATATCTTCATTTCGTGATCGTCGTTGATGGCATAAATAAAATTTCGTAATGTAATAAACTAATAACTATTAGGCTTGCCCACTCAATAATATCGTTTAATCGATCATCTCAGACCATATAGTCGTAGTCGTCGTAAACATGATAGAGTTAATGATGGTTTCTTATTTGTGCGCCGCGAAGAGTTTCGTCTACAAACACCGTTGGCTTTTAACGTTTGTCGTCGCGGCGTCCGCCCTGGGTTACCTGGCGGGCATGCATTATTGCGGCTTGATCGTGCCGTATTCTGGCACCAGTCCGTCTACGTCCGCCGCCTCACCGCCGTCAACCGTCCAATATTGGGCTGAGGTCCAAAAGAAAATCGATGAGATGGCCGACGACGTCCGATAGCTGCAGTTGTACGTCAACACGGGCTGACGGATTTTTCGCGTGACCAAAGCCTAAGCGTAAAGTTCGGCGGCAGATATGTTTTTTCGTGTTTTTTTTATCGTCTTAATATAATACGTTATAGTATATATATTATTTATTATTATAGTATTACGATGTTTAACTAGTATACAAATACTATTACGTTTTATGATGTTTTATATTTTTCCAGAGGCGTGTCAGCAGGATCAAAATTCATGACGGACCTGGTTATAAGAATAATTATTTGTATAAAAACATACACATATTTTTGAGAAATCTATAATTTTAATGTATTTTCTAAAATCTAGTTTGTAGTCGACCATGGTATACATGCAGGGCGCAATAATTGTGTAACAGAAAGTCCTGACAAATAAAATAACTTTTGTTCAAATAAACACCTATTTTTAAATTATTTTTTTGTATATAATTTACAGACGCTTGCGCTATACACCCGTATAATAGGAAGTAACTATTTTATAATACTGAAAAAAAAATATTTTAAATCTGATATAAGTATTTATTTATTTTTAAAAATTTAAAATAGCGAATTTGTAAATCTGTTTTTTAGAACAATTTTAATTTTATAAATATTTAGTTAAGTCATGTAAGTAGTTTTTTTTCCAATTTTTAGAAATTCTATAATTTTTCTTAAATTCTAAAAGTGCAGTCTTTTTTTAAATAATTTATGAGAATTTTTATAAAAACTTATTAAAATCTAAATATTTTTTTTAAATGTAACTTTTAAAACTAATTAGTCTTGCTTAAAAAAAAATCGACAATTTTAAAAACCACTAGACTTGGATAAATTTTTTTCTATCTAAAGTTTTCTAAAAACCAGATTTACAAATGAGATGTACTTTTTCAAAAAAATTTTATTCAGATTTGAAATCTTTTATTTTCAGTATTAAAAAAATAATATTGATTAAAATAAGTTATTCTATTTGTAAGGTCTCCCAGTTACACGCTGTATTCCAGAATTTCTCAAAAATGTTTTTCTATATACCACTCGCATCTCTTGTGTGTAATGAAAAAAATAAAAGTATTTAAAATTGTATAATAAATACATTTTTACGGGGTTCGCAGCACACGTACTTTTATACGTCTTAGACCATAAAGCGGTGGTAATTTACACATATGTACTTCGGATTGTCCTTTTTTCATTTTCTCTTTGATTCATAATTCTTTGACAAAATATCAATTGCTCAAAATTAAACGAACGCGAACGAATGCGACAGAACAGTCGGGTATTTTGTTAATATGAATACATCCCGGCAATATTATTTTGATCGATTAATCGCAAAGTTTAAAAAAACGTCGACACGTGCGTTCGAATCGCCTAGTGTGTAAAGCGCTCTAAGAACGACCTCTAAAATAATTTTAAATATACTTACGTCTTAATATGCTTACAGGCAGTGAATCGTATTTCGTATGCAGTTGTTGATGGTTCACAAAAAATTGAGACGATATTATTTTCCATTATGATAAAATGGTATTATAAAAATTAAAATGTCCATACCTATTAGGGTATTGTAGACTATAGTCTATAGTGTCTTGTATGTATGATCTGTATTCATATACACTCGTCTATGACGTACTTCATAGTTGTTGTTTTTATATTATAATTATATACCTACCTTATTAGACGCACGTCCCGTAGAAAAACCAAAATAATGTGATGATTTAAAAATAAGCATGTACATTGCTATTGATAAAACATTACCTTGTAATAATATATTAACTAAGTTGGTATAGTTAGCTATTTTAAATGGATAATAATTAAAGGGATTTGGAATAGCGACTTCTTTTATCCTATCTTTTACTATCAGTTAAAGCATATAATTATTACGATTGATTGGAATCGTGAGTGTAGAGATTTATAAACGAAGGGTATAATGATTTGTGATGCACCTGAGTCTGCGTGTCTTAATTAACTTTATCGTTGATGATGATTTTACCATAGAAATTATGTAACTATTTTTTTAGTATGACTTATTACCTGGTTGATATTTCTTGACCTGAACAATGATGGAATTTGAAATGAGTGTTGATGATATTGGTATTGTTGAAATATTGTAAGTACGTTTTGTAGTTGAATATATAAGTTATTTTAATAGTTCACAACAAGATTTTATAAGATCTGAAATAAGTGCCTTTTTATGTTAATAAGCGCTTTACGAGTAGGTATAGCGAACTAAGACGGTGCGTATGAAAGACTGTGTGTCAGTATTGAATAATATGAACAGACTGATCTGAGTATCAAAATGGGGGTTCTACTTATATTATTGATCTTTGTACCTTGTTGTTCCATATTAAATTGTTGTTGTTTATTTTTGCATACATACATGGGTATAATCAAAATATGTTATTGTAAGATTAGTGACATTTGTACAAAATATCAAGGCTTTTTAGAAAGCTGGTTTTCAATTTTCAATTTTAAAAGACCTTAAAATTAAGATTATTTTTATTAAAATCCCGTGAAATAATTGCATTACATTTGTATTTATTTTGGGCACATATGATTTTAAATCAAAAAAGTGATTCCTAAAGAGAGTCTAGAAGCTTATAAATTCAACCATTTTTCCAAAATAACAATCGAAATGCAGGAAGTATTATGTGTAATTTACTACCGTTTTTAAGTTGTTTTCATAGTTATGCAAACAAGAATTTACTTCACTTTTCGCGATTTACTGAAGTGATTTACGGAAATTATTACACTAATGTTTAATTAATGTAGGTATATTGTATACTACTCACACATAATCCTTAATCCAAATAAAGATGTAACTTGAATTGCCTATATATTACTCCTTAAAACATGATACGCTGGAGCCCCTTAACAATAATAATTTAGGTACATTTTATAGTAGGTATACTTTTTAGTAGGTAACCTACCTATCTACACAAAACAATAAATAATATTAGATTCGTTAAAAACATTAGTAAAAATATTAATTTTTAGTTTTCCACGTACTGCTATGTATTAAAATAATATAACTATTTATTTAGTAAATTTAATTCTTCCATGATTCTACTTAGTACTTAGGATGATAAATCGTAATATTTACATTGGAGGGTTATAAACTATTATAGCCATTTGGCAATACTTTTTTTAATAATTATAACTTACAACAGTAGGAAATATTGTTATGTAGTTAGGTACTTACCTAGGTATTAAATTAATTGTACATATTTATTGTAGGTTCATCATTTTTGAATTATACCTTTTTAGTATAGTGTATTTCTATCTACGTTACTTATAGAACGACAATTGAAAATTATAGATTAGAAATGTAAAAAAATTAAAATTTTCTTTTGTAACAAACGAAAAAGTAAGGTGAATATTACGTTATATTTGAAAAGTAAAGTAATTTCATTAAAATTTTATTTGAGTAATGAGTTAACATAAAGTACATAATATTATATTTTCAGCCACTTCCAAGACGTCCAAAAAACTAACTAAACTCATAAACAAAACTGAATCGCGTCATCTTGTTTAATAATATTAATTAGGTATACCTGAGAAAAAAAATTTACTAATATAATGGTCATGATATAATAGAATAGAATATAATATAAATATAATGTTCATCATAAGTTGTTATTGATGGAAATTAAAAAAAAATGTGAGCGTAAATCCACAATCATTTTTATGAGCGTCTGAACTTAAAATGTTGACAAATTTCATCAAAAATCATAAAAATTGGTAAATTTTTTCTAGTTAGAAATTCATAAAAAATTTCTATTTATATCTAAACTTTGAAAATTTAATAAAAGATTCCCCTTAAGCTTTCCTTCAATAAAAACTTAAAAAAAATATTATCAACGTTCTACATAGGTAACTGACTCCAGAAAGGTATAATTATATAATTTCGTTACCCAAGTAAAAATGACCAGATTTAATCTATATGCGTAAGTTGCAGTAGAAAACGCTTGAAAATAATAATTTAAATAAAACAAATTAACGTAAAATAAACATAGCCATTAGCCACATAGGTATAACTCAGATATATATTAAAAAATAAATAGTAACTACCTATATATTGTAGGATATACACAATTTTATAGTAACTTAACTATTATTGATAAATAAACAGACACAATAGTTAATATTATGTTATATCTGCTTTACTTCAAATTTAAACAAATTATTTAATTAAATTATAAAAACATTTTTTAGGAATCTTTACACCATAATAATAGATGTACTGGATAAAGGTTAATTGTTAAATGATTCTCAAAACTAAAAATAATTTTACTCCTGATTTTCTTCAAGCAATATATGTATATATACTATATAGGTGCCTGATAATACCTATATTTAAAGCTCTTATAGATGCCTAGTTTTTAGTGGTTTTAGAGTATCTAATTTTAACTACTGGTACTCGAAACACGGCTATCAATAATTTTAACATAGTTTTTAGTAATTAATAAGTAATAATTTGCATAAAACTATGCAGTGATTAGCAATATTAGTATAGGTTTTCTTTTCTAGGGTTTAGTCCCATTACACAATTGGGTGGACATAGCATCTATAGGCCCATATTATAATATTGTCTAGAGCAGCGTTTCCCAACTTCTTTTACTCGTGGAACCTTTGTAAGAGTTTGAACGTTTTGTGGAACAACCATATTTGTTCTATAATAGTAATGCATACATATGGTTTTGTACACTTAAATGAGTGGGTTGTCTAAACTAAGTAAAAAATGATTTTAACATTTTATTTTGTTTATAACTATTACAATATTTTAAATGTATATACGAAAGCTTAAAATGTATTGTTTGTCTGTCATTACCTCTAAGATAGATTCAATGAGAAGATTGGAATCTTTGCATTGTGTTTCTTCATAACTTTTTTTAAATCTGTAGTTATTCCTGAAAGTTGTATTAGTAAGTCCGGAGCCGCGTAATAGTTGATTTAAAAACTTATTCTTGGTCATTGTATACGCTGAAAGGCAGTTTTCACAGGAGAAGTTGCAATGGCAATACAATGGTTGACAGCCTTTATGGACAATTGTTCGTAATCACTTTTCATGGAAATCTGGAACTCCTCAATTTTAAGTGACTCGAACTTAATTTTCAATTAAGAAGAAAAATGTAATTTCAAGCAAACTTTCGTATTCATTTGATGAAAGTACTTTTGGCTTTTTCTGAATTGAAAAAATAAAAAAATTCAATATTTGATAAAAATCTATATTTGTTGAAAAATCTATTTTTGATTAAAAAGCAAAATTTGATAAAAAATCTATATTTAATAAAGAAATCTCTAATTTTAATAAAAAAAAAAAAAATAATTTAAAATAACAAATCTAAATGAAAATAAAATATTTTTATTAAATACAGATTTTTTTTATTCAAATATTGTTGAAGGTTTAGAGTTGATCGGACAATATAGGCGAGGTAGGCTTCATGAATTTTCCCCCTCCCATACTCCAAAAAGCTTGCCGTGAAAATAATATTTTTCAAATTCTGAAAACTAGTTTTGAAATGTTTCCAAATTATTTTCAAAATATGGCTAAAGGTTGGTCGCTCAACAGGAGGGGGGGGGGGGGGGCTGCGTGAATTTGGCCCTGCTCACTCAAATCAACGAGTTAAAAAGTTAAAGTTAAGTTAAAAAGGAAAACATTCAGTGAAAATATAATATATCTACGGCCAGTTGTTTCCAAGTTACACCAATTCACCACTAGATTCATCTTCTCAGTTGAACAAGACACTGAAGTATAAATTAGTAGGTACACAACCAAAATATTTTTTATTAGAGTGCATACACACTACTCAAGTGGTGATTCGAACGCACGAGTCGACGTTTTTAAAGACGTCATGATCTTAAAACTATTATAAAATAAATGTGACGTTTAAACGCCAAGTGTTGAATAATATAAAATAATATTGGAAATACACAGGTTTAATTTTAGAGCGTTCGCACGATCAATTGCTCAAAATTAAACGACGACGCGAACGAATGCGACAGAACAGTCGGGTATTTTGTTAATATGAATACATCCCGGCAATATTATTTTTGATCGATTAATCGCAAAGTTTAAAAAACGTCGACACGTGCGTTCGAATCGCCTAGTGTGTAAAGCGCTCTAAGAACGACCTCTAAAATAATTTTAAATATACTTACGTCTTAATATGCTTACAGGCAGTGAATCGTATTTCGTATGCAGTTGTTGATGGGTTCACAAAAAATTGAGACGATATTATTTTCCATTATGATAAAATGGTATTATAAAAATTAAATGTCCATACCTATTAGGGTATTGTAGACTATAGTCTATAGTGTCTTGTATGTATGATCTGTATTCATATACACTCGTCTATGACGTACTTCATAGTTGTTGTTTTTATATTATAATTATATACCTACCTTATTAGACGCACGTCCCGTAGAAAAACCAAAATAATGTGATGATTTTAAAAATAAGCATGTACATTGCCTATTGATAAAACATTACCTTGTAATAATATATTAACTAAGTTGGTATAGTTAGCTAATTTTAAATGGATAATAATTAAAGGGATTTGGAATAGCGACTTCTTTTATCCTATCTTTTACTATCAGTTAAAGCATATAATTATTACGATTGATTGGAATCGTGAGTGTAGAGATTTATAAACGAAGGGTATAATGATTTGTGATGCACCTGAGTCCTGCGTGTCTTAATTAACTTTATCGTTGATGATGATTTTACCATAGAAATTATGTAACTATTTTTTTAGTATGACTTATTACCTGGTTGATATTTCTTGACCTGAACAATGATGGAATTTGAAATGAGTGTTGATGATATTGGTATTGTTGAAATATTGTAAGTACGTTTTGTAGTTGAATATATAAGTTATTTTAATAGTTCACAACAAGATTTTATAAGATCTGAAATAAGTGCCTTTTTATGTTAATAAGCGCTTTACGAGTAGGTATAGCGAACTAAGACGGTGCGTATGAAAGGACTGTGTGTCAGTATTGAATAATATGAACAGACTGATCTGAGTATCAAAATGGGGGTTCTACTTATATTATTGATCTTTGTACCTTGTTGTTCCATATTAAATGTGTGTTGTTTATTTTTGCATACATACATGGGTATAATCAAAAATATGTTATTGTAAGATTAGTGACATTTTGTACAAAATATCAAGGCTTTTTAGAAAGCTGGTTTTCAATTTTCAATTTTAAAAGACCTTAAAATTAAGATTATTTTTAATAAAATCCCGTGAAATAATTGCATTACATTTGTATTTATTTTGGGCACATATGATTTTAAATCAAAAAAGTGATTCCTAAAGAGAGTCTAGAAGCTTATAAATTCAACCATTTTTCCAAAATAACAATCGAAATGCAGGAAGTATTATGTGTAATTTACTACCGTTTTTAAGTTGTTTTCATAGTTATGCAAACAAGAATTTACTTCACTTTTCGCGATTTACTGAAGTGATTTACGGAAATTATTACACTAATGTTTAATTAATGTAGGTATATTGTATACTACTCACACATAATCCTTAATCCAAATAAAGATGTAACTTGAATTGCCTATATATTACTCCTTAAAACATGATACGCTGGAGCCCCTTAACAATAATAATTTAGGTACATTTTATAGTAGGGTATACTTTTTAGTAGGTAACCTACCTATCTACACAAAACAATAAATAATATTAGATTCGTTAAAAACATTAGTAAAAATATTAATTTTTAGTTTTCCACGTACTGCTATGTATTAAAATAATATAACTATTTATTTAGTAAATTTAATTCTTCCATGATTCTACTTAGTACTTAGGATGATAAATCGTAATATTTACATTGGAGGGTTATAAACTATTATAGCCATTTGGCAATACTTTTGTTTAATAATTATAACTTACAACAGTAGGAAATATTGTTATGTAGTTAGGTACTTACCTAGGTATTAAATTAATTGTACATATTTATTGTAGGTTCATCATTTTTGAATTATACCTTTTTAGTATAGTGTATTTCTATCTACGTTACTTATAGAACGACAATTGAAAATATAGATTAGAAATGTTAAAAAATTAAAAATTTTCTTTTGTAACAAACGAAAAAGTAAGGTGAATATTACGTTATATTTGAAAAGTAAAGTAATTTCATTAAAATTTTATTTGAGTAATGAGTTAACATAAAAGTACATAATATTATATTTTCTAGCCACTTCCAAGACGTCCAAAAAACTAACTAAACTCATAAACAAAACTGAATCGCGTCATCTTGTTTAATAATATTAATTAGGTATACCTGAGAAAAAAAATTTACTAATATAATGGTATGATATAATAGAATAGAATATAATATAATATAATGTTTCATCATAAGTTGTTATTGATGGAAATTAAAAAAAATGTGAGCGTAAATCCACAATCATTTTTATGAGCGTCTGAACTTAAAATGTTGACAAATTTCATCAAAATCATAAAAATTGGTTAAAAATTTATATCTAAACTTTGAAAATTTAATAAAAGATTCCCCTTAAGCTTTCCTTCAATAAAAACTTAAAAAAAATATTATCAACGTTCTACATAGGTAACTGACTCCAGAAAGGTATAATTATATAATTTCGTTACCCAAGTAAAAATGACCAGATTTAATCTATATGCGTAAGTTGCAGTAGAAAACGCTTGAAAATAATAATTTAAATAAAACAAATTAACGTAAAATAAACATAGCCATTAGCCACATAGGTATAACTCAGATATATATTAAAAAATAAATAGTAACTACCTATATATTGTAGGATATACACAATTTTATAGTAACTTAACTATTATTGATAAATAAACAGACACAATAGTTAATATTATGTTATATCTGCTTTACTTCAAATTTAAACAAATATTTAATTAAATTATAAAAACATTTTTTAGGAATCTTTACACCATAATAATAGATGTCTCTGGATAAAGTTAATTGTTAAATGATTCTCAAAACTAAAAATAATTTTACTCCTGATTTTCTTCAAGCAATATTGTATATATACTATATAGGTGCCTGATAATACCTATATTTAAAGCTCTTATAGATGCCTAGTTTTTAGTGGTTTTAAGTATCTAATTTTAACTACTGGTACTCGAAACACGGCTATCAATAATTTTAACATAGTTTTAGTAATTAATAAGTAATAATTTGCATAAAACTATGCAGTGATTAGCAATATTAGTATAGGTTTTCTTTCTAGGGTTTAGTCCCATTACACAATTGGGTGGACATAGCATCTATAGGCCCATATTATAATATTGTCTAGAGCAGCGTTTCCCAACTTCTTTTACTCGTGGAACCTTTGTAAGAGTTTGAACGTTTTGTGGAACAACCATATTTGTTCTATAATAGTAATGCATACATATGTTTTGTACACTTAAATGAGTGGGTTGTCTAAACTAAGTAAAAATGATTTTAACATTTTATTTTGTTTATAACTATTACAATATTTTAAATGTATATACGAAAGCTTAAAATGTATTGTTTGTCTGTCATTACCTCTAAGATAGATTCAATGAGAAGATTGGAATCTTTGCATTGTTTTCTTCATAACTTTTTTTAAATCTGTAGTTATTCCTGAAAGTTGTATTAGTAAGTCCGGAGCCGCGTATAGTTGATTTAAAAACTTATTCTTGGTCATTGTATACGCTGAAAGGCAGTTTTCACAAGGAAGTTGCAAATGGCAATACAATGGTGACAGCCTTTATGGACAATTGTTCGTAATCACTTTTCATGGAAATCTGGAACTCCTCAATTTTAAGTGACTCGAACTTAATTTTCAATTAAGAAGAAAATGTAATTTCAAGCAAACTTTCGTATTCATTTGATGAAAGTACTTTTGGCTTTTTCTGAATTGAAAAATAAAAAAATCAATATTTGATAAAAATCTATATTTGTTGAAAAATCTATTTTTGATTAAAAAGCAAAATTTGATAAAAAATCTATATTTAATAAAGAAATCTCTAATTTTAATAAAAAAAAAAAAAATAATTTAAAATAACAAATCTAAATGAAAATAAATATTTTTATTAAATACAGATTTTTTTATTCAAATATTGTTGAAGGTTTAGAGTTGATCGGACAATATAGGCGAGGTAGGCTTCATGAATTTTCCCCCTCCCATACTCCAAAAAGCTTGCCGTGAAAATAATATTTTTCAAATTCTGAAAACTAGTTTTGAAATGTTTCCAAATTATTTTCAAAATATGGCTAAAGGTTGGTCGCTCAACAGGGGGGGGGGGGGCTGCGTGAATTTGGCCCTGCTCACTCAAATCAACGAGTTAAAAAGTTAAAGTTAAGTTAAAAAGGAAACATTCAGTGAAAATATAATATATCTACGGCCAGTTGTTTCCGAGTTACACCAATTCACCAACTAGATTCACTTTCTCATTGAACAAGACACTGAAGTATAAATTAGTAGGTACACAGCCAAAATATTTTTTATTAGAGTGCATACACACTACTCAATAGGTGATTCGAACGCACGAGTCGACGTTTTTAAAGACGTCATGATCTTAAAACTATTATAAAATAAATGTGACGTTTAAACGCCAAGTGTTGAATAATATAAAATAATATTGGAAATACATGGTTTAATTTTAGAGCGTTCGCACGATCAATTGCTCAAAATTAAACGAACGCGAACGAATGCGACAGAACAGTCGGGTATTTTGTTAATATGAATACATCCCGGCAATATTATTTTGATCGATTAATCGCAAAGTTTAAAAAACGTCGACACGTGCGTTCGAATCGCCTAGTGTGTAAAGCGCTCTAAGAACGACCTCTAAAATAATTTTAAATATACTTACGTCTTAATATGCTTACAGGCAGTGAATCGTATTTCGTATGCAGTTGTTGATGGTTCACAAAAAATTGAGACGATATTATTTTCCATTATGATAAAATGGTATTATAAAAATTAAAATGTCCATACCTATTAGGGTATTGTAGACTATAGTCTATAGTGTCTTGTATGTATGATCTGTATTCATATACACTCGTCTATGACGTACTTCATAGTTGTTTGTTTTTATATTATAATTATATACCTACCTTATTAGACGCACGTCCCGTAGAAAAACCAAAATAATGTGATGATTTAAAAATAAGCATGTACATTGCTATTGATAAAACATTACCTTGTAATAATATATTAACTAAGTTGGTATAGTTAGCTATTTTAAATGGATAATAATTAAAGGGATTTGGAATAGCGACTTCTTTTATCCTATCTTTTACTATCAGTTAAAGCATATAATTATTACGATTGATTGGAATCGTGAGTGTAGAGATTTATAAACGAAGGGTATAATGATTTGTGATGCACCTGAGTCTGCGTGTCTTAATTAACTTTATCGTTGATGATGATTTTACCATAGAAATTATGTAACTATTTTTTTAGTATGACTTATTACCTGGTTGATATTTCTTGACCTGAACAATGATGGAATTTGAAATGAGTGTTGATGATATTGGTATTGTTGAAATATTGTAAGTACGTTTTGTAGTTTGAATATATAAGTTATTTTAATAGTTCACAACAAGATTTTATAAGATCTGAAATAAGTGCCTTTTTATGTTAATAAGCGCTTTACGAGTAGGTATAGCGAACTAAGACGGTGCGTATGAAAGACTGTGTGTCAGTATTGAATAATATGAACAGACTGATCTGAGTATCAAAATGGGGGTTCTACTTATATTATTGATCTTTGTACCTTGTTGTTCCATATTAAATTGTTGTTGTTTATTTTTGCATACATACATGGGTATAATCAAAATATGTTATTGTAAGATTAGTGACATTTGTACAAAATATCAAGGCTTTTTAGAAAGCTGGTTTTCAATTTTCAATTTTAAAAGACCTTAAAATTAAGATTATTTTTATTAAAATCCCGTGAAATAATTGCATTACATTTGTATTTATTTTGGGCACATATGATTTTAAATCAAAAAAGTGATTCCTAAAGAGAGTCTAGAAGCTTATAAATTCAACCATTTTTCCAAAATAACAATCGAAATGCAGGAAGTATTATGTGTAATTTACTACCGTTTTTAAGTTGTTTTCATAGTTATGCAAACAAGAATTTACTTCACTTTTCGCGATTTACTGAAGTGATTTACGGAAATTATTACACTAATGTTTAATTAATGTAGGTATATTGTATACTACTCACACATAATCCTTAATCCAAATAAAGATGTAACTTGAATTGCCTATATATTACTCCTTAAAACATGATACGCTGGAGCCCCTTAACAATAATAATTTAGGTACATTTTATAGTAGGTATACTTTTTAGTAGGTAACCTACCTATCTACACAAAACAATAAATAATATTAGATTCGTTAAAAACATTAGTAAAAATATTAATTTTTAGTTTTCCACGTACTGCTATGTATTAAAATAATATAACTATTTATTTAGTAAATTTAATTCTTCCATGATTCTACTTAGTACTTAGGATGATAAATCGTAATATTTACATTGGAGGGTTATAAACTATTATAGCCATTTGGCAATACTTTTTTTAATAATTATAACTTACAACAGTAGGAAATATTGTTATGTAGTTAGGTACTTACCTAGGTATTAAATTAATTGTACATATTTATTGTAGGTTCATCATTTTTGAATTATACCTTTTTAGTATAGTGTATTTCTATCTACGTTACTTATAGAACGACAATTGAAAATTATAGATTAGAAATGTAAAAAATTAAAATTTTCTTTTGTAACAAACGAAAAAGTAAGGTGAATATTACGTTATATTTGAAAAGTAAAGTAATTTCATTTAAAATTTTATTTGAGTAATGAGTTAACATAAAGTACATAATATTATATTTTCAGCCACTTCCAAGACGTCCAAAAAACTAACTAAACTCATAAACAAAACTGAATCGCGTCATCTTGTTTAATAATATTAATTAGGTATACCTGAGAAAAAAATTTACTAATATAATGGTATGATATAATAGAATAGAATATAATATAATATAATGTTCATCATAAGTTGTTATTGATGGAAATTAAAAAAAATGTGAGCGTAAATCCACAATCATTTTTATGAGCGTCTGAACTTAAAATGTTGACAAATTTCATCAAAATCATAAAAATTGGTAAATTTTTTCTAGTTAGAAATTCATAAAAAATTTCTATTTATATCTAAACTTTGAAAATTTAATAAAAGATTCCCCTTAAGCTTTCCTTCAATAAAAACTTAAAAAAAATATTATCAACGTTCTACATAGGTAACTGACTCCAGAAAGGTATAATTATATAATTTCGTTACCCAAGTAAAAATGACCAGATTTAATCTATATGCGTAAGTTGCAGTAGAAAACGCTTGAAAATAATAATTTAAATAAAACAAATTAACGTAAAATAAACATAGCCATTAGCCACATAGGTATAACTCAGATATATATTAAAAAATAAATAGTAACTACCTATATATTGTAGGATATACACAATTTTATAGTAACTTAACTATTATTGATAAATAAACAGACACAATAGTTAATATTATGTTATATCTGCTTTACTTCAAATTTAAACAAATTATTTAATTAAATTATAAAAACATTTTTTAGGAATCTTTACACCATAATAATAGATGTCTCTGGATAAAGTTAATTGTTAAATGATTCTCAAAACTAAAAATAATTTTACTCCTGATTTTCTTCAAGCAATATTGTATATATACTATATAGGTGCCTGATAATACCTATATTTAAAGCTCTTATAGATGCCTAGTTTTTAGTGGTTTTAAGTATCTAATTTTAACTACTGGTACTCGAAACACGGCTATCAATAATTTTAACATAGTTTTAGTAATTAATAAGTAATAATTTGCATAAAACTATGCAGTGATTAGCAATATTAGTATAGGTTTTCTTTCTAGGGTTTTAGTCCCATTACACAATTGGGTGGACATAGCATCTATAGGCCCATATTATAATATTGTCTAGAGCAGCGTTTCCCAACTTCTTTTACTCGTGGAACCTTTGTAAGAGTTTGAACGTTTTGTGGAACAACCATATTTGTTCTATAATAGTAATGCATACATATGTTTTGTACACTTAAATGAGTGGGTTGTCTAAACTAAGTAAAAATGATTTTAACATTTTATTTTGTTTATAACTATTACAATATTTTAAATGTATATACGAAAGCTTAAAATGTATTGTTTGTCTGTCATTACCTCTAAGATAGATTCAATGAGAAGATTGGAATCTTTGCATTGTTTTCTTCATAACTTTTTTTAAATCTGTAGTTATTCCTGAAAGTTGTATTAGTAAGTCCGGAGCCGCGTATAGTTGATTTAAAAACTTATTCTTGGTCATTGTATACGCTGAAAGGCAGTTTTCACAAGGAAGTTGCAAATGGCAATACAATGGTGACAGCCTTTATGGACAATTGTTCGTAATCACTTTTCATGGAAATCTGGAACTCCTCAATTTTAAGTGACTCGAACTTAATTTTCAATTAAGAAGAAAATGTAATTTCAAGCAAACTTTCGTATTCATTTGATGAAAGTACTTTTGGCTTTTTCTGAATTGAAAAATAAAAAAATCAATATTTGATAAAAATCTATATTTGTTGAAAAATCTATTTTTGATTAAAAAGCAAAATTTGATAAAAAATCTATATTTAATAAAGAAATCTCTAATTTTAATAAAAAAAAAAAAAAATAATTTAAAATAACAAATCTAAATGAAAATAAATATTTTTATTAAATACAGATTTTTTTATTCAAATATTGTTGAAGGTTTAGAGTTGATCGGACAATATAGGCGAGGTAGGCTTCATGAATTTTCCCCCTCCCATACTCCAAAAAGCTTGCCGTGAAAATAATATTTTTCAAATTCTGAAAACTAGTTTTGAAATGTTTCCAAATTATTTTCAAAATATGGCTAAAGGTTGGTCGCTCAACAGGGGGGGGGGGGGGGGGCTGCGTGAATTTGGCCCTGCTCACTCAAATCAACGAGTTAAAAAGTTAAAGTTAAGTTAAAAAGGAAACATTCAGTGAAAATATAATATATCTACGGCCAGTTGTTTCCGAGTTACAA